>NW_005842274.1:857482-865323 GCF_000455745.1 Alligator sinensis
CTTCACTCCCTCGTCCAAGTCGCTGATGAAGACATTAAAGAGTATCGGTCCAAGGACCAAGCCCTGCGGGACCCCACTGCCCACACCCTTCCAGGTCGAAACCGACCCATCCACCACGACTCTCTGGGTGTGACCCTCTAGCCAATTCGACACCCACCGGACTGTGTAGTCATCCAAGTCACAGCCTCTTAACTTGTTCCTGGGTATGTTACATGCCACACACACAGGCTGCCCATACAATTTGTGGCATGCGGGCCAGAGGTTGACCACCCCTGACTTAGGTTATGTATCCATTATACAGTCACTGCAGCTCATATAGACACACTGATTGGGCTTTATACTATTTAGCGGAGGTGCTGATGGCAGAGTATCTAGCAGCAAGAAACTCAGCATTGGCTGCAATACCCACCTGAAAATGTGCATAAAAGCTGATGCAGACTTCCATATTGCTGCAGCTACATTTCTAGCAGTGCCTGAACTAGCCTATGTCTATATGAACTATGGTGAGTAGAGGGTAGACACACCTTTAAACTCCTCAGCCAGTGCTACAGAGCTGACTGCAAGGAAGTGACTAAAATCTTCCATACTTTATTAACATTTTTCAAAAAACATAAAGCAAAACTTGGAAATGTCTGCTTAGAAATGCATTTTAATTGAACAAAAAACCCAACCAACCAAAAAAACAAAACATAGGACAGATTTCCCTTGCTTTATGCTGTACATGAGTTCCTGGAAAATGCTGCATAACTTGAATTCACATAAAGTGAACCCACTTTACAATGTAAGAATTAGGGATATGTTCCAAGACCTCGAATGTACTGACCCCTAGCCCCATTTCTATCACTTTTACAAGACAATTTTGATACTTACCAACGGCAGACAGTACACACAAGCACAGGGTGGTGGTGAATGTCTGTATTTAAGAGACAGAAATAATGATCACGGTAGTAATTCAGTGGATTCCTACACCCATACAACCCATTGGCTCTTATTTCACACTGTATGTGTGGGTTTGGAGAGAGGACATGGAGAGCTTCTCCCAACCTCCACACAACACAATCACTGAACTGCCTTATCCTCAAAGCATGGTGTTTCTCTCTGCCACTTGAAGTATTAATAAACTTCAAAAGCAATTTTCAATCCAAAATAAAAATCTCCAGAATATCCTGAACTGTACCCTGTACCAACACTGCTGCTGCATCTCCATGATCATCTTATCATGAAAAGTAAAAAGAAAAAAAATCGGATCTATAAAATATGTGCAACACAAACTGTGACAGTTTAAAATTACAGTTGTCTGGGTATTGGCCCATCAATTGTTTCAACTACAGGCTTTTACAGAGACTTGAGATCCACTACCAGTCTACCACAATTTAGTTAAGATATCAGATGCACAACCTGAGGGTAAAGATATCATCTCTACTATGAGTCCTGATTGCCTTTTCCTCTAGACCAATATGGCTACAACCTAGATACCTGACACATGGAAGATATCAAATTTTAGTCGATTTAAAAAAATGAAATCTTCATATTTTCCCAAGCAAGGAGCAACTGTAACCACCTGAAACCTGAGATCCTGCTCCTGCCTTTGTTTCAAGGTAATTTGCATAATTACAGATCTTCACAGGAGGTGAGAGGCCTCATACCAGTTATGAACTGACTACCCAGAGGAGTTTTCAATCTATTGACTCATCTGTGAAATCCTAAGAAATATGAAGTTTCATTTCTACCCAGGAGAACTTTTACAATCTTTTCTCCAATGCCTGATGACAGGTGTTTGTCCCCAAAACCTTGTAATTAAACAATTTGTTTTGCAAAAATCTTGTTGGTCTAATAAAAGATATCACCTCTACTACAAGTCCTGATTGCCTCAACCTGAGGGTAATGCATTCTCAAAAATTGTTAACATGATTCTTCTCATAAGCACATTTTAAATGATGTCATGTTGACTTACTACGATGATGAAGGTTAACAAGAGAAGTTGTGCATGCTGGGAATAAAACATAGTAGACACCATCCGTATGGACAGTTCAGACCAGGTGTGAATCAGTAGTCAGGACTGAGTCATTGGAATTCAGCCATCAAAAGCATGAAGGGGAAAAGAGAACATCAAGGCTAGGGACAGAAGTTACACATAAACTGCTTTAAGTGATCAGAAACAGGTTTAAATCTATAACAGAACAGAATTTCAGTGCACATAAACCAGTTTCAAAATGGCTCCCTCCCTCAGGAATACACCCCCCCCTGCCCCCTTTGCCTCAGGGGCTATGCCAGGCTGGTATCTGGCCATGCCCCCACCCCTGCCACTGGAGCAGCAAGGGGGAGGGGGGACCCTGACAGCTTGGCTTTGGGCCGTGACAGCTGTGTGCCCAGTTTGCTCCCAGCACCCTGTGCCTAGCTCAGGCCAGGCTGTCAGGGAGCCACTGCGGCAGGCGGGGCTCTCCCCTCCCCTTCCTCCCCCTCCACCGACTTGGGGTGTCCTTGACTCTTTGGTCAGGCTGGGGTCTGGCCATGCTCTCTCCCCCCACCAAAAGCCTGACAGGGGCTGTTTCCCCTCTCCCCCTACAGGCGGGGTCCCTGCAGGCCCCGGTGGGGTTTTAAACCCCTCCCCAATCATACTCAGGCCTGCTGGGGCCTGGCCACACCCTCTCCCCCTCCCCCTCAGCTCAGTTTACCTCCAGCCTTCTGGCCATTGTAGAAGGGAAAGGAGGCTCACTCTAGCACCCCCAGCTTCTGACCTGAGCCACTGCAGGCACGTGGCTGCATTACCAGAATCAAAACTGAATGTCTGTTCATTTGCTTGTCAGTTCAATCTACGTCGGGTAGACTAACCTGCACAGATTGAATCAATTCAGGCTCAGACTTTTTGAATGTATGTTGTGGCAGACCCAAACTTGCAGTGCCAATGCTGGCATGCCCTGCCCACCTGGGTGCCACCCCAAGGCCTACTCACCTGCCATGACTTGATGTTATTTGAGATTAGTTGGAGGTGCTGCTCAGTGCTTCCCTCTGGCCCTGGATACCTCAGCCAATAAGTCTTCTGTAAGGATCTGCCACCCCTACACCTCACCCCTTTCCACTCAGATGGTCCACTGTGGTCTCAGTGATGTCTGCGACAGGCCATTGGCACCACCCATTCTCCTGTCATGCCTGCGTGCACAGTCCCTGCGCAAGTGTTGTGTGGCTTCTTGGTGGATGAATATACAACTTAACGATAATAAAACTAAACATGTGCTTGTGGTGTGAGCAAACAGGGCATGATGCTACCCGCATCCCAATGCTTTACTTCAGTGTTCTGTGTTTGGCAAAGCAGGCTTCCCCTAGCCCCCGCTGACTTCCCCTTCGTGGGTGTTTCCCAGGTGAGCTGGGGTTCTAGGCCTGCTGGCACCTGGCCATGTACCTCAGTACCTTGGGCAACATCCCCTCATCCTCCCTAGGGTCCTCCATGACTGCTGCTGCTCTAGCAGTAGATTTTGGGCCTGTACCTGCTCAAATGTGGCAACAATCGCTACAGGAGTGCCAGTTGGATTTTTTCCCCCGATGGGCTCTACCAGTCCCTCTTGCGCATGCCTCCTCCCATCCCAGCTGCCCTTGCAGTACCTTTCAGTGTCATGGTGTGTGGGCATAGGCTTTGTCAGGTCTCACCCATCACAGCTTCTGCACCGATACCTGCCCTTTCTCTTACTGGTTTTCACTTGTGCATGGTGTCTCCTCTTCTGGCAGGACCTCCTGCCCCTTGAAGGATTCCCTGCTGTGGTGCTGCAGGTAAGTGTGCAGCTTGTCTCCGAGGGAGGGTTCCAGTGGCAACTGGGACTCCTGCAGCTTGGCCTGGAAACCCTTCCCCATCGGGGTGTGCTGGTCCCGCTCCAGCTGCAGGAAGGGTTTCAGGTTGCACTTGCAGTGCACCCTCTTTCTCCCTTCCCTGTGCTGCCACCGAGGAGTTCCTTTTATCCCGGTAGTCTTCTGGGGCTGGACCACTCTGCGGGTCCTCTTCCAGTCATGTGGCAACAGCCAGTTCCCCAGCAGACTGGCTACCTGGATGTTGCCACTGTGGTGAGTATGCTGTGGGCCTGTCACATATGTACTTAGCCCAAAGGTTAGAATTACAAATAATTACTTTTCAGAATGTAATCGTGTGTCATTCTAGTAGAAAAATTAAATGTAAAGGAACAGAATGACTTACAAATAATTAAAATGACTGTTTTTGGTACTGGAGGAGTGTGCTCAAGTTTTAATTCAGAGTTGCATTTTTAAGCCATAGTATAAGGTAAGGATGACTTAGCAATTCTCTCTCTCTGAATTGGCATCCTCAGACCTGTCTGAAGGGTGATTCAAACATTTCATTTAATTTGTTGTAAGATATGTGGCTATATATACAGGCTTTCTTTACTCTTGACAATAGTCAAATTGTGTTCGTCCATTCAGGTTGTCAAACCAACCTGATAACCAGTCAAGATAACCAGTTTAGTTGTAAATCTAGATAAGAAAAAGCATGGGCAGTACTAGCTCCACTGGTTGCGGTTAACCCCTATCCTAAATGGGGGTTAACGAACTAGTCAGCTTAACCTGGCCTGAAAATAGTTTTACCCTTGCCTAAATTTTTCCAGTTAAGCCTTGGTCAGCACCAGTCCAGTTAAACAATTGCTGAAATGGTGCTAATTTCAAGTGCAGACAAGGCTACAGTATGCATTATTGATTAAATGGCCGCTCCATTTTGGTTACCTGGGGCATATAAGCATTACAGAGCCTTTCATAGTAACAGACCCTAAGCTTGCGCTGCAGAGCAGCCAGTTTGCATCATACCATCAGCACAAAGCAGCCAGCCATGGTAAAATCACACACACTCCAACTGCCCACCCCCCTGCTAGCCAAAGGGGGTGGTCTGAAATTCCTTCCATGCCAGCACACACATTGCTTAGATTCAGACAGTCTAAACCTTAACAACTCTGTCTTGTGTTGTGCTATATGCTCTTCAGTCATAAATGAGGATTTCCCCAAGGTATGCACAGCATCTTCATATGCAGTTTTAGCTCAAACAAATACCTCAAAAAATAGAGCAGATAATTTTTTTGTTTAGATTTCTTGTTGGGTTGTAATCCCTAAAAACAGAGGCACATAATGGAAACAATGATAAAGTCATAACTGAAGCCACTCAAATGCTTTCACTACAATACTGACCTCTTTCTCTAGAGCTAGCCTAATTTTAATGGCAATTTTACAGAAGTATATCAGGCAGTATGACAGCAGGGAGAATTCTGGCAGCTTTACAGTATCATTTTGCAGAAAATATATTGGAGTTGTTGCTGGAATAAATTTATGTGAGAGCAAAGTAGAATCAAACAGAGATGAAAGTTAAAATTATCTAGTGATGATGTGGATCAGCATGGCAACCGCACAGAACGTTTAACTATATGTATCCCTTCTGTTATTGTTGCCTCCAATTAACAGATGCCACAGGTGATGAGTGCCATGAACCCTGCACTTCTCTCTTAGGAGCAGAAAGAACATTAACAGCATTTCTGATCATTGATGGCTTGGAACGAGACAGCCAAATGCTGGAAGCTTAGGCGCTAATGTCCAAATAGATCTAACTAATAAAATCCAGTCGGGTAGCCAATGCATCACAATACCGATATCAGATGATTAGACTTTCCTACACTTAAATTGCCCTCAGCACTTTCAAGCAGTCATAAAGAATTATAATGTAACAGAAATTGCACTTAATTGCCATTTATTCATTTTTCCTGCATGTAAACTTAGGCTTCATGAAATAGGCAGAATGGGAATAACTGGCTAGGCACATCTGAGAATGATCTATGGTTATGTTGGATCATAAGTTCAACATGAGACAGCAATGTGATGCTGTATGAATGGTAACATGCTATTTTGGGTGGAATTACCCAAAGCATTGTAAGCAACATAGTAAAAACTGGTTAAGTCTCAGTTGGAGTACTCCAGTTTTGACTGCTGTATTTCAGTAAGGCTGTAGAGAAACCAGAGAGGGTCCAGAGAAAAGCAACACAGGTAATGAAACCGTTGGAAAACAAGCTATATGAAGAAAGGCAGAAGGAACTAGGTATATTTAGTTTGGTGAAACGGAGATTAAGAGGGGATATGATAATGGTTTTTCAAATATGAGAGACTACCATAAAGAATGTAGAAAAACCTCAGTATTCCCTGCCACTGGGAATATTTCAAGAAGAACCTGGATAAGCACCTACCTGGGATGATTTAAGAACAGCAAATCCCACATTTCTGCAGGGAGTTGGACTCGATCAATCTGTGAGAAGCCTTCCAACCCTCTGATTCATGGTGACTTTGGAGACTTTTGGAGGAATACTGGGAAAAAATCCTTATCATCTAGAACAGTGGGGGCCAACCTTTTTGGCAGGCATGCCACAAAGTAAGCCCTACTCACTCCCTAAGTGCCACTACAGTCCCTTTTGCTTGCACAATCTGTTACACTGCTTTCTGCCCTGTACTCCCTGCCCAATCCACTGATGTGTTTTTGTCTCTCCTATCTGTCTCAGTGTTCCTTAGTCCCTCCCTGATCAGCCATATGCTATATAGGCTGCCTGTGTCACTGGTGGCATGTGTGGCATAAGTTGGCCACACCTTGTCTAGAAACCCAAGAAGTGTTATATGGAGAAGTACCAGGGTTGTTGCTTGATGATGATACATTAGTATGATAGCTCCATACATACAGAGCTGGTTGGTTTTTTAAAAGAAGTATTATTTGTAATAGGTCAGGGACACATCAAATAACTTTCTGGGGTTTAGGGATTAAAAACCCCCAGCAGCCTGATTTTATAGAGTCTAATAATTAAAGCCCTTTGCAAAGTAAGCAAAAAACATAAGGCACAGAAGAGTATGCCAAGGAGTATGGAAAACATAAATGTAAATATATTTTCTAGAACTCATAGAAATGTAAATATACATAAGTTGCATGTCAGAATGATGAAATGTGTTTGCAATTTGCAGAAATCAAAATAAGCTTTTGTAAGCATGTATGCAATCCTTAGATGCGATTCCCTAAATATACATAATAACTCTTTTCCTCATCTGAAAAGCAAGGAAACAGAAAAAAAGTACTGCTTTGTCCAAAAGAAGCTCCTATTATTGGGAAGCTATGAAAACTGCAACATGAGACCCAAAATGTTCCCATCTTAAATTCCATTCCTGGCAGATGACTAAGCATGATCTCAGTTTTAGACATTTTACAATATTGTAAAATCTACAAACCAAAATTTGTTGTTAGTCTTTGATCAATCTATATTGACATCCACAGGGTGACAGACTTGATAGAGGCAATTCCAAAGTGGCTCAGTAACACAGAGACCTTATTACTTATTACCATGGCTTATTATCATGTATGTTTATTGATGGATCTGCTAACAGGTCTAGTTGAGCAAGAACTGCTGTATATAATGATGTGCAGAAATGCATCAGATTTATACAGGATGTGACACCTGGTTTTATTGGTTGATGCAGCTAACTCTGACTCTGGGATAGCTGAGAGCTTCATACAAAATATTCAAACAATATTTGAACTTATGAGGAATCAAGGCAAAAGCATTTGGCTGTCTTGAAAGTCTGGTGCAAAAGCATAGGTCTGATGTTTCCTTGAAGTGCGGGTCAGCCACATGCTGATGGAGTGCATCAAATCAACCACAACCTTAGGTTAGCAAGTCAGGATCTCAAAAAATTGCTTAGCCTCAGGAAAAGTTTAAATTTATTTTGATATGTTACTGGTTAAGTCCTAACAGGTGGTGGTAACTTACATTTTTGCTAATGACATTGAGGTAACTTAAAGCTATTTTTAAAAGCACCACCAGGTTCAG
>NW_005842274.1:865333-881134 GCF_000455745.1 Alligator sinensis
TAGTCAAGCGGAACGCAATCAGAGACCATTATTTGGCTGTCAGTGGCATTTGAACAACCAGGTTGAAGGCTGACATACCCACTATGGGGCATTCTTTCATGAAATAAGACATTTTTAATCATGAGCCTATGACAGACTTGTGCTGAAGTCTCCCTTATTCTTCAAGGAGATGTTTTTGTTTGAAACATTGCAGAAGCTAGAAAATGTCACAACAGAACTCACATAAATGGCCCTTATGCCCAAATTTTCATTTTTAAGGATGACTGATCCAAGGATAAACATTTCTGAGTCTTCAGAGGCAAAGCTGCTGAGAAATGGGATCTCTGTGCCAGACACTACCATTAAACATTTGAATGTCAGATTTAACCACCAGTCACACGGTGCTGTGACTCAACACAGTACCTGGTGATAAAAAGGAACTGCCCCATTATGGCACTGTAAAAATTGACAATCTGCTTGACTACCTCATACAAGTATTGAATGAGGAGGAAAAGGACAGTGCCTTATACTACTAAAATCAGTAGTTGTCTCTATAATTGCACTTAAGTGTCATTAAATGTACAACACATGCAGGCTTAACAAAGCTTTTAACTGCCAAGAAAACTGGGTTTCAGGATATATTGCTTTTGATAGAAAGACTGCCTCATGCTTGCAGTTTTGGAATATGGGTTTTCTACAGTGAACTGAAAAAATGCCTTAAAATATATGCAGCTAAACACATGGCAGGACTAGATGCAGATATGTTAAATAGTCCAAGTATGGAAGCTTCCTTGCCTCATGAGACTACTGTTTACTTGTTGAAGTATAAACTGTAATGAATCAATAATGCTGTGGTTCCTATATAATGTTCCCATCTTTTATTTTATTTTTTTAATCTCTAGTTAATTTGTGTGGGAGTGGGTGGGGGGACGGGTTATACCTCTGTAATTTAATGATAATTACTTCTTAAATACTTCATTCTCTGTTGCAAAGACTTATTGGTGTTTTGTTTTGTTTTGTTTTGCTGCTTATTTTCAAACATACAATATCAATATGATATTTGTTAACCTCCCAAGGATCGCAACCTTGATGTGGTGGAGAGGCTTGTATGCTACCAATGACTTTGAGAGCAATGCCATCTGGAGTTTTGTTCTCCTGGTAGGGTAACCAGGTGAAGAGTGAGGTTTCCAGGCTAAGAGTGATCCAAAAATAAAAATAAAAGTCCTCACTGGTGGGCCAGTCAGATGAAGGAATAATATTTTACAAAGACTACAAAGACAGGTGAAGGTTGTAACAGAACAGAAACCTCTGGTTGTCTAGGTTTTCCTTGCCATTGGATTAAGACAGGGGTAAGCAAAATATGGCCAGTGGGCCAGATCCATCCTGCCAGCTGATTGGATCCAGGCCACAGGCACACACCCACCAGTTAATAGTATCTGGCCTTGCTGGTGGTTGCCCCTGGTGCATTCTGCATGGGGCCAAGCCCCACCTGGGGCAGTGTGCTGCACTCCCAACCTCTGCTGGAGGGCACCATCCCTGCCAGCAGGCACAGCTTCTGAGCAGGGCTGCTGCTGTCGCTGCCCAAGGAACTGCTGGGCTCCCCTAGCCTCCACATGCACCCACACCCCCTCACACATCCTACCCGCTCATCATGCCCGTACACACATCCCAGTCCCACACACTCCACACCCCAGCCAGACCCCCCAAACCCCCACACACATCCACATATACACCCCACACCCCCTCTATACACACCCACACATACACCCCAGCCCCAACCATACCCGCACACACATGCAGCAGTCCCACACACTCCATACCTCAACCACACACACACATATACCCACACACCCCTCCTACACACCACACCTGCACCATACCCATGCACGCACCATACCCTCAACTACATATTTCCTGCTACAATATACAAGCAAACACCACCCCCAAAAGGAGTACTTCCTGGGCAAGGAGACAAACTTCCAGCAGCAAAGGTCAGGTGTTAGGAGACGGGACTTCCAGTCACAAGATGGTGACCAGGGGGTGGGGCACCTGCCAAGGGGCAGAGCTAACCTTGTGACCCTTGATGGCTCACCAGAACTCATTTAAGCAGCCCTCCAGTCAAAGTAATTGTCTGACCCTAGTCGGCAGGCCCGGATGAGCTAGTCAGCAGGCCCAGATGAGCTCCATCCGAGGGTACTGAAGGAACTGGCCGACATCATTGCACAGCCACTGGTGGGAATATTTGAATGCTCATGGTGCATGGGCCAAGTCCCGGAGGACTGGAAAAGGGCCAATGTGGTCCCCATTTTCAAGAAGGGGAGGAAGGAGGACCCGGGCAACTATAGGCCAGTCAGTCTCACCTCCATCCTTGGCAAAGTCTTTGAAAAAATTATCAAGGCTTTATTCACCAAGGCGCCCCAAGGGTAGGAAAAGTTTTTATTCCCTAAAGGGTAGGAAAAGTTTTTATTCCCATTTACTCCACTGGCTCTCACTCACCCTCTCTAAGGACCACACTCATCCTGCCCAGCCTCATCTGGCTTTGGACTTAGATCTCCATGCCTCAGTCAGCCCCGGCACAGTCTGTTGGGTGTCTCCTGCTACCCTCACCAGAGCACTGACTGAACGATTCTACAACTGGGCTGCTCTCACTCAGGGTCTCACTTGTGCCCCCAGGCTTAACTTTACTGCCTGGGTGCAGCCCCAGGTCCCTCTTCTGGCCTGAGCTCTTCATCAGCGCTCCTTAACAAGCCTGGGCTCCCACTGCTCATTACAACACCACCAGGAATATGGGGCTGGAGTTATAAGGTACCCTGACCAGCCTTTCACCAGGGAGGTAACTGGTGTGGCATTTCCTGGGGGCTCCCAGGCTACTCGGAGCCCCACCAGGCCACCCTTCCCCAGCAGGGTGCAGTTTTATATATTACCAAGGGCAAGGGGTCACCTCCACCCCATAGCCCCCACCCTTACATCCTGACTATGGCCAGAGCAACCTCTCAGCCTGATATTACCTCCTTCTTCCTGCAGTAAACTGCAGCCCAGCTTATGTTCCTGGGTCCAAAATGGCTACCCTCATCAGGCACCTAGCTGCTACCTTTTTTCTGCCCTTAAAGTGGCAGGCACCAAAGGTGCCCTGCCACAGATCCACTCTGCTCATCTTGTATGGGGAGGGGAATAAAAAAGGTACCCTAAACATTGTCTCATTTCACCTGACTGGAAAACTGTGGGACCCAGGGGATCACTTCTGTCTGTGATCCAAATCAAGTAGTGATGTATAAAACCTGGAACGTCCTCACCCTTGTGAACAACCCCAACAGTGACTGACCAGAGGGAAAGACAGAACTCACAAACAGCGAACTTGCATGATTTGACATTGACATTATTGCACTTATTGAGAACAGATAAGCAGGAGAACAACAACTCAAGGAGCACAGTAGTGGTTATGCCTTTTTTCTTGGAAAGGAAAAGCTGAAAAAGATGGATATATTCACAGCATTGGTTTATGTTACCAATATAGTTACTCAGGAGATGGAATATCCAGTTGTGACCAACAAGTGCTACAGGACCCTCTGTCTTCCACTGGCCAACAGACAACATGCAACAGTTATCAGTGCAGAAGAAGAATTCTATTCTAAACTCAATCAGGTCCTGTCAACTGTGCCCAAAGAAGACAAGATAATTCTTCTGGACAGTTTCAGTGCTAGAGTGGGCAGGGACTCTTCGTTATGCAAAGGAACACTTAGAAAAGAAGGGGTGGGCAAAAAAATTCAATTCTCCTGAACAAGAGTTCATAACATGACCTCATTATTACAAACTCCTTATTCTGCCAAAGCAACAAGTGGAACAAAGCATCATGGATGCACTTCTGCTCAGAACACTGGCACCTGATTGACTATATCATAGTGTGTGCCTGGGACCATTGTGATGTCCATAACACTGCAGCTGTGACCAGCACAGATGACTGCTGAACAGATCCTCATTTGATATGTTCTATTATGCCCATTCGTTTTGTCCCCAAATGATATAAACAAAAGAAGAAACCAAGGAAGAGGTTCAATATTAAGTGTTTGAAAGACCCTGCTAAAAGCAGTCATCTCCAGCAGTGCCTGAGCAAAAAACTTTCTAACCTCCTGGATGATTTTGCCATCAATGACCACTAGGAAAGCCTCAAAAAGGCATCCATGAGGCATTCATAGAATCTTTAGGCTTCTTCACAAAGAAACGTCAGGATCAATTCAGTGAAATTCAAACTCTAACTAACAGAAAAAGGACACTCTTCAAAGTTTGGTAGAATGACATAAACTTCAAACAGAAACAAGATATTTATCACCACATTAAAGATGAGACCCTGAGAAAGATTCAAGAGTGAAAGAACAAGTAGTATGAGGGCAAAGCAAAAGAGATTCAAAAGTTTACCAGGAGCCATAACATGCATATTTTCTTCAGTACAATCAAAGCCATCTATAGGCCAAGCACAAAAAGAGCCATATGTTTCAGATCCAAGGACGGAAAACACTCTTTAAAGACAGATCCATCATCAATGCATGGTGGAGGGAGCACATTCAAGAGCTCCTGAACCAAGGTTTTGGTCTCCTTCCCTCCCCCCCCACACACACACATGCATGTGCCCTCCTTACACCCCACACACATGCGCACACCTACCCTGCCACACATCCTCCATGGGGCAGGGGCCACTCTGTGGCCCCACAGTTACCAGGCCCTTTCATTCCCAAACACTGCTGTCTGTTTACCCACATCGCTCCCAAACACTACTCCCTGCCATTCCCACAGAGGGAGTTTTGTTGAGCTTTTTTGGGGGTGGGTGGTGTCCACCTGGCCCACAACAACTCACCAAAATTCCCTATGTAGCCCCCAGGTCAAATAATTGCCCACGCCTTAGCTAGGGCATCATATATCTTTTATCTTGTCCTAATCAACAGGGAAGAACAGGTAGAGGATGTGAAGGTGATGGGTAACTTGGGAAGAAGTGATCACAATATGCTAGAATTCCAGATCCTGAGCATGAGGTTAGCAAAAGTAGGATGCTAGATTTCAAAAAGGCGGATTTCATCCGACTCATAGAGCTAATAGGTATGGTGTCATCGGAGGATAGATTGAAGGATAAAGGTGCCCAGTAGGGCTGGGTGCTTCTAAGAGGTGGGTACAGTATTGGAAGCCCAGCAAGAAACTGTCCTGACACGATGCAAGCACAAAAAGAATGGCAAGAGAGCAATGTGGCTGCACAAGGAGCTGCTAAAATGCCTCGAGTGCAAAGAAAAGCATGCAGGCAATGGAAGAATGGGCAATGGGCAGATCACCTAGGACAACAGCAAGAACATGCAGGGACAAAATCAGGAAGACAAAGATAAAGAATAAGCTGCACCTGGCAAAGGAGGTTAAGGACAACAAGAATAGGTTCTATACATGTGCTGGCCAGAAAAGAAGGACCAAGGAAGCTGTGGGTCCTCTGTTACCAAGCCATGGGGAACTCCTATTCAAAGATATAAAAAAGGCAGAGCTACCCAACAGCTACTTTGCCTCAGTATTCACAAAATGTAAGCTGCCAGACACCTACTAGAGATTATCTGGATAAGGAAGGGGGTGGGGGGGGCAAGCTGAAGAAGATAACGAAAGAGATGGTCAGAGAGTTTTTGTTGGGTCTGAATTAATTCAAGTCAGCAGAGCTGGATGAGTTTCACCCAGGGTCCTGAAGGAACTCTCAGAGATCTCAGAGCCCTTAGCAATGATCTTCATGAAGTAGTGGAAAAATGGGCCAGGTACCAAAGGAGTGGTAAAGGGCCAATGTAGTGCCCCTTTTTAAAAATTGCAAGAAGGAGGACCTGGAGAACTATGGACCAGTTAGCCTCACCTCAAAACCTAGGAAGTTACGAAGCATATACTAAGGAAAGCCATTTGCATGTAGAGGAGGAAAGTCCAATCACAAGCATCCAGCATAGATTTAAAAAACAAACAAATTGTGTCAAACAAACTTGATCTCTTTCTTTGATTAACTACTTGGATGAAGGAAGGGAATGCTGTGGATATCGTGTATCTGGACTTTAGCAAGGCTTTTGACAAGGTCCTGCATAAACTTCTCATAAACAAATTGGAGAAATGTGGGATGGATAAAACTGCTATAAGGTGGATAGATAACTGGCTCAATAGCCATGAATGATGGATAATTATTAATGGGTCCATTTCAGAATGACAGGAGGTTTCAAGTGTAGTCCCACAGAGGTCTGTCCTCTGTCCAGTGTTTTTTAATGTGTTTATTAATTATTTGGATGCTGGCATAGAAAGCTTCTTGAGCAAGTTTGTGAACAACGCGAAACAGGGAAGGATTGTGAACATGTTGCAGGATATGAGCGCAGTTCAAAAGGATCTTGATAGACTGGAAAGTTGCTCTAGAGCTAAGAGGATGAAGTTCACCACAGAAAATTCAAAGTGCTACATTTCAGGAGAAATAATAAAAAACACAAATACAAAATGTGGGACACCTGGCTGGGTGGCAGCTCTGTTAAAAAGGACTTGGGGGTCTTGGTAGAGCCCCCCAAGTCAGAGCCAATATGAGTCTGCAGTGTGATGCAGCTGCACAAAAGGCATATGTGATTTTGGGATGCATTAATAGAAACATTATGTGCATTGGAGGTGATACTACCTCTCTCGGCCTAAATTGAAGTATTATGTGAAGTTCTGGGTTCCAAATTTTAAAAGGACATGGAGAACTTAGAGAGGGTGCAGAGGTGGACAGCAAAGATGATCAAGGTCTTGGAGGGCAAGTCATATGAGAAAAGGCTGAAGGAGCTAGGCATGTTCAGCTTGAAGAAAAGGCACTTAAGAACAGTCTTGAAGGGTTGCCATAAAGAAGAGGGAAAGCACCTTTTTCTATTGCTACTGAGAAGAAGACACGGACCAGTGGCTTGAAGTTGCAGCAAAGTCAATTCAGATTGGATATCCAGAAAAACAACTTCACTGTGAGAATAGTGAGGCAGTGGAATAGACTGCCTAGGGAAGTTGTGGGCTGGATGTGTTCAAGAAGAGATTGGGCAGCCACTGATTGGGGATGATCTGGGTGTAGCTATGCCTATTTCCTACCATGGGTATTTCCCATACTTCTGGGCTTTGCTGGTTGCTCCTGCCCCCTCCCCTCCCTCACATTTTTCTGCTTTATGGGACAGAGTCTTTTTAAGCTTCCCAGAGGCATTGTATGTTGGCTACACCTAAGACTGGGGACTTCAACTGGGGTGTGGTGATTATCCTGCTCAGAGTAAAGCCCAAGGTTCCTGGCTAGAGGGTCTTGTCCCTCCACTCAGGGTCAGACCAATCACCATAGCTGGGGTAGGAAGGAGTTTTACCCCATGGCCAGATAGATATGATCTGCGAGGGGTTTTATCTTGCTGTGTAGTGGGGGAAGTGGGGGGATTTTTTGATGGTTTCAGCATGGTCCAGAACTGAGACAAGGCAGCAATCTGCTGCCCACACGCTCCTGCCTGGGGCATGCAGGCAGTGGATTGTGGCTCTGTCCCAGCTCTGGACAAGGCTGTCACTGCCGCAAAATCCTGGCCCCAGCCATGGAGCAGCTCCCCACCCAACCATGTGCCCTGCCAGCACTGCTTGGGCTGGTATCCATAGAAACTCTGGCTCTGCCCCTCTTGCGGTCTCCATGGAAAGAGGCTGCAGTGATATGGGCAGGAGCTGCTGGGAAATGGAGCTCAGGCACTGGTCAGATCCACCATTTTGCCCATCCTTGGTTTAGATTATGGTTGTTGGGATGGTTTGGATAGGCATGATCCAGCCTCAGGCAGGGGTTGGACTAGATGACCTCTGGAGGTCCTTTCGAGCCCTACTTCTCTATGACTCTATGTGAGTTCCTAGAGAGATTAAATGAGGTCCCAGTTAGGAAGTTTGGAGGGATGTTCCATTTTTTTCCTGTTGAAAAAAATCACATTTCCACCAGAAACTGACCCACTAACCACAGCTTAGATATTGGATGTTTTGGTAATTATTCTGATCAAATGGACTATTACTTATTATCCCATCCTTAAACCAGCCAATACACTCTGACAGTGGATTATTTATAATTTATTACCAAAAGATTCATTCTCTTTGCTTAAAATATGAAAAAGCAATGAACACAATAGATTATTATTATATATAGATTAGCAAAACCAACTGATAAACCTCAGACAGTAGACTGGCTTTGTGGCATTTTGTAAAGGATCTGAAAATCTTTCATTTGCTCTTAAAGCATACCAAATTTGAATATACATAACAGTTAAACTGCCTAACAAGATTTATGATCAAAGTAAATGTGAAATAATTGCTAGTGGTTGTGCAGCAAAGTGCCTCATACAAATAAAGGCAACAATATCAATAGAAGCTAATTTGGTTCAAAACATAAAGAGACAGACCTCACAGGGGAGGGAAATAAAAAATGTATACATTCATATTATCAATTCATAGTTATTTTTAAATCTCTTCAGTGAAGTGACAGCACCGGCAGAAATGAGGTCTCCTAACATAGCGTGATGCTTATTAGTATGTTCTGGGTACCAAGAACTTGGGGCCATAAGGGCTCTCCTGCAATTATTTCAGTGGTCTCAGATTAGAAAAGAGGAAGGTTTACCTCTACCATTGTGAAATCCCAGCTCCATTTGAGGTCTGCTCCTTCTTCCTCCTCCTCCTCAGAGAGATTTAATTGGTTTTCTTATATTCTGCAAAAAATGTTGGGGGGGGGAAAGGAAGAAATTCAACAGATGATGGTAGGAAGGCAAAAAGGCAATATAGGCATGAAAAAACATAAGTTTCTCAAAGCCTGTGCTGTGGCAATATTACAGACTAAAAGAATAGTCCTATCAGCCACTGAAGCTGCTAACTCCCACCTCAAGGAGCTCTCCAGGGTGGCAAACTGTTTCACTGATCCTGAGTGTCTACAACCTACATCAGAACTGAGGCCATGCCTACATGTAAGATAGAAATGCACTGTATAGACCAACTAAATCAGACTAACATGGTGAACTGCCTCTGTGCTCATGTCTATACAAACAGAAAGAGGGTCAAACTGGCACTCCACAGAGATATAAAAAATGTATGGGTATGGAAACTGCTCCAAATTGTCACTGAGAAAGAGAGTCCCTCCTGGTCAAGGTGAAGTGCACTGGCCCAGTATACAGAGAACCTGGCACCGTGGCTGCCAGCACTGTATCTGCTTTGGAGATATGTAAAGAAATCTGTGCTCCAGAGCTATGCAACATTTTTCATGAGCTCTAAATGTTCTTAAATATCAGCAACCAGACCATGAACAATAATCATTAGAGTACACAAACTTGTTGGCACAGTGATACCATCAAAAGTTCAGAGACAAACCTAAAACCATGTCTTAATGTATTTTAGACAAAGTTTATGCACATGTAGAAATGTGTAGGCACAAGCTTTACAAACATTTGACCTGACTGACGCAGTAAGGTTGAGTAGCAGTATCCAAGAGCTCCTACAATGTATTTTTGTCTGCTCAAGCAGTTTCTGAACATTGGTTTGAAGTTCAGTCTCTGGCAGATGAAATGTAACTGCTGTGAAGAAACAAATGGAGGTGTGTCTTACAGGGACATAACAATTGCTGTGGTGCTTCTAATCTTTCATTTAAAACAAGCACAGAGTGAAATCTTTGTTTTAAGATATTCCTGAGCTATTAAAAACTCAAAGATCAATGTTTACACATCAGTGACACTATGTAAATTAGGAAAAATACATAAGAATTGTAGTGCTGTGAATCATCCAGTATCCAACACCAAGCTATGACATAAGGATCAGAGACCCAGTCAGCCCTCTTCGCAATTTGATTTTCAGCCCCTATAGGAACAAGAATGGCAGCTATGAGAATAGTCAAGAGAGACCTGGGGCCAGGTTTCATTTCAATTCTGTGGAGAAACTGTAGAATTTTTACAGACGTTTCTGTCTCCTTTCATCATGATTAACTTACCTATTTGCATGATAAGGATGTAATTACAAGTCCCCCCAGTAATGCACAGATGTCACCATGTGAAACAACACAGAAATACAAAACAGGCAGTGAAGAAACAAAAGCAACAAGAAGCAAGTAGAAAGCAGAGAGATAAGTACAGGATTCAGAAGTGCCTCTGGTATTTTCAGAAGGACTCAGAAGCCAGAGTGGCACTATAAGAGTTGCTAAAGATTTTTTTTTAAAATAGGTCCTTATTCAGTGCCTAAATGAACATGAGACACTTTTGAAAATCTGGCCCTGTAGTTTATCCTTACACTGCATCCATGCTCTGTATCCCACCCCCCACAACCCACCAACACCTGATACGTTTCAGACTCAGACATTCACCACTTAGATTTTTCAGGGCTCATCCCTGTATCTGCTCTCAGGCCAGCCAGAGACTGAGTGCTCAGGAGCATGAGCAGATGGATGAGCAGGAGCAGGAGCAGCCTGGAGTGATCTCTCTGATGTTTTTTTCTGGGGTTGGAGAGTACATGCAGATGCTAGTGGGTGGGATATGGATGGGGCATGCTTGGCTTGGTTGTCACTGAGACCCACTGTTATTGCAGTGTAGACAAGCCCATATAGTCCCAGCTCCAAAAAAAGCAGATTAAGAGTGACTTCAAATAGTTCCATTGGGACAGTTACAATGTGGATGGATTTTTGGTTGGCCTAACAACGGGGCATGTTTTGTATTTTGTGAACCTGGACATAAAGTTGGTTTGAAATGTTCTGCCAAAAGACAGCTTTGTCAGAACATGCCAATTTGTTGAGTACAAAATATTTAATTCAAGCCATTCCAGATACAACAAAGCTTCACTGAATCCATGGTAGAGAGTTTCATGGGAACCTCCATATCCCATTACACTGGCCTGGATTCTTAGCAGACCATGATAGGGCCGGGAACTAGATGCTTCCAAGATCTACAGTTTTGGGAGAGTGGAATCCGGCAGATAGGTCTGAGACTGGTGACCATGTGTTTCAAGGGCTGATGGCTCCAGGGCAAGCAGTGATATCAGAGAGTATCACTGATTCTGTGTATTCTGTCTTGGAGTCAGGGACCTCACTTCAAACTGGCTACATGGACCTTTGGGTGCATTTATAGATGTGCTCCAGGAGTGGGGCTCCAAGAACTGTTCTAATTAAAGTGCCGGGAATGTCATGTGTATCAGCATCCCCACACTGAAAAATGGTGGCAGGGGTGCTTTAACTAAAGCTCATCAAATGAGCTCTAGTTAAAACACCCCCACCATTTTTTCAGCACAGGGACACTGATGCACATGATACTGGAGTCCCATTGGAGCACGGGACTTACCATGCTCCAGCAGACTCGATTAATCGAGTCTGCTCTGACGTGCTGTAATTACAGCACGTCAGAGCAGCCGCTCTGTGCATATATAGGTGCCCAGGGATCCTGGATTCATGTTCAGCAATCCTGATATTCTGCACTGTTAATGGCAGTAGTGACACTAAGAGAAGAATATTAGTTTCAATAAACAACTGCAAGATGCAAGGAGAACATATTTCCTTTCAGAAATACTGTTTCCAGAATAAGATTTGTTTGGAATTTCTGATTTGCAGAAAATGTTAAGTTTTGTTTCCTATTCAATTTTAAACTGAAATCAGACTTTAAACTCCCTTCCCCAATAAATTTTCCAAAAGCACTCCTGCTTTTAACTAACTCTTCCTGGCCCGAGTACTAGCACAAGGGAAATACCAAAATAAACTGAAACTAAATATCAAGGGCAAAAAGAACACAAAAAAGCAAACAGTGGACTAAAAGTGGGGGCTACAGCACAGGCATTGGTGGTGGGAAGAAAAGGGCAACCTTGCAACTTGAAGTGATGTTAGCTTTTTGTTTTGGCTCAAGCAGCACAACGCTTCAAGGCTTCTTCAGAGAAAACATGCCCCATGTCCTTGCTTGATCACTTTTGTTGCCTTTCTGAGAAATCAAGAAACACTGTAAGAACAGAAACATAAAAAAAAAAAAAAGCACGTGGCATAACTTTGTGTGAATGCAGATTTTCAGAAGAATTAATGGCAGCTCCACGAAAAATGTGTTTTTGTCTCATTTGTGTCATTTATGTTCCCCTAAAGTTATTTTTATAAAGCAATGGTTTTGACTGACCTCACCAACCTCTGTGAACTGGAAAACTGGAACACTTTCTGACTGACCTTAGAGTCTGCAGTGAAGAAATCTGCAAAAACTCTTCCCAGCATGATCCCTTGAGATTACACTGGGCCATAGGAATGGATGAAAAGGAAAGAATGGATAAAAGAAAGGAAAAATGAGTTGTTACCATTAACAACAACAACAACATTTCCGTAATGCACATTTACATATACCCAGAACTGCTGGGCTAAGAACAGAAAAATAATAGTTAGTAGTTGTAAATAGCTGTTTATTTTTCCCTATGTGGAACTATCTTGGACTCCTCTTATATAAAACAATGCGGTATATGAGGAATATTCCACTGATGTTACTTAAATTACATTGGTAACAGTTGGTGTGAGTCATTGGAGAACTGGACCCTGTGAATGTGCAGTTAAAAAGTAGTGCTTTAATAGTCAAAATCAGTCATAAGAATTGGATGTTCTTTTTTTGTTCCTTTCAAATGAAAGATTGTGTTATATTTGCTTCTGAGGTGTTTGCTGCTTATTGAAACATATAATTACAGATTATATAACCTGACATGCCAACAAGTCAATTTTTCCAACAAAATATGTACTGGTGATATGCATTTTTATTCTTGGAATTTCAAAGACAAAGGGCAAGTCTACATGAGACATTTACTGAACCGTTGACTAACTACCCACACAGTAAACATCTCACCTATTAGGGTGCACAAAACGAATACACTCTGCAGCAGGGCAGGACTTATATTTACATGTGCAATAGCACACGTGGGGAGACTGACCCAACTGCATGGGACACAAGAGTGCTTCAGTATGTGGGCTGTCTGTGGGCTAGCCCCACAATGAAGCATTATCATGTCCCAGCCAGCCCCTCTGCAGCACGCTGGGCTTGGTTGGAGCAGCCCTGGGCTGGCGGGCTGACCCCAGAGTCCTTTGCCACCTAGAGCCCTTTAGCAGTGACACAGCTGCTAAAAATAACTGTGCCACCAGGACAGTGCAGTAACGGCTGTTACTATGCCATCATTTAGTACTAACTAAAGCAAGTACTAAATGATAGTGCAGTAATAATTGCGCCATGTGTAGACACGCCCAATAGCATTAGGATACTAGCAGTATGGAAAAAACTGGCAATGATGGAAGATACTTTTTTTCTATAAAGTCTTAACAAGCATAACAGACGTTGAAAAAATATCTTCTTTCTTTTTTTAAACCCGGCAGTGTGTAATTTTAACACTGGTCAGCAGTCCAGCCCAAAATACAATAACTGTAATGGTATTTTGGATTGCACTGAGCCGCAGTAAAGTTCTAAATAGAGCACATGACCTTTTTGAAACTAACTTCTGGCAGGATACTCCGTATCATCGGTTGTCTTCTCCAGTGTATCCAAAGAACTCTGATGATATTATTACCAGGGATCCTGGTTTTCTCTGATAAAAAAAAATATAATAATCCCCAATTTTCAGATTAAAAAAAGTAACCCAAAATCCACATTCTTCTGTGTTTAGAATGAAAGGCCACTATATATATAATACTACATAGTATTATATAGTAATATTATATATATATATATATTATATATTACTATATATTATTATTATGATATAAATGCCACATATATATAATATATAGTAATATATAAAATATATACTATATATATATTATAGATATGTAATTTTACTATATAATACTATATAGTATTATATATATTAGTGGCATTTCATTTTAATCATGGGAAAATGTGGATTTTGGGTTTCTTTTTTTAATCCAAAAATTGGGGATTTTTTAAATCAGAGAAAACCAGGACTCCTGGTTATTACTGAGCTTCACAAATTTGATGCCTGTGTGGCAGAAATGCCACTGTCTGTGTGTCTCTCCAGAAATCTGTCCCAGTCAGCTTGGGACACTGGGGTCAAATTCCTAAGGGAGGGGGGATTTTCCTCCCTGCCTACGTGACAAAAGCCTGGTGCCTAGGATGTGGTCCCTCTGGTCACCTGAGTGGGGGAAGGGAAAAGCCCCTGCTTATCTGCCCAGGTAACCAGTGATGCTTTTTAAATTGGTTGGCTAGTTGCCAACACTGCTGGCTTCTATTGGACTGGGCTGCTGAGGTCAGAAAGGCTATATAAGGGCCTGGTCCAAGAAGAAGGGGGAGAGAAGCCATTTTACCAGCATGGCCCAAACACCAGGACACAGGGAGAGAGTCTGATCCAACTGAAACGCACCCTCTCTGGAAATCTCCAAGCCAGATCTCTACCATCTTCTGGATGATACTTGTAAGTGTTTCTAGAGAGTTAGTCAGCTCCCAGGGCTGCATTTGCGTATCAAACGGCTACCTCAGTCAGACTGTTTTGCTCAGTGGTAATCGCTTGATAGTGCTCTACCTCTTACCCTATTCTAACCCTACCCTTTGTAACCAAGAAAGTTACAAAGTGACTGGTGTAGGAGACTTATTGAGGGGTGAGTTTAATTATGCCTAGGAGCCCCCTTAGGTTTGCGGACTAAGGGAGACTATCTTTTTTGGCCCCCGACTTGGGGAGGAGACTCAAGTGCTTGTATTGGGTCGAGTACCCATAGGGCTATTAGGCCTGTGTTTCCCCAAGTACACAGAACCTAGAAGGTCCCCTTTCGGGGTGGTGGCAGCACGTTACTCCCAGACTGCGGTGGGGCTGGAAAGGGGGTCTGCCAGGGCTTAGGTGCCCCTGGGGAGTCACGTGGAATCTGGAAGGTGGACGGGCATAGTGAGGTGGGAGGCTCAATGCAGGAGCTCCCCCTACTGGCCTGCCACACCTGTAAGACTGATATTTTCCTTCACATGAAGGCAGTAGTCACCTCCAATGAATTTTACAAATGACCTGCATCCTTATAGTGAAGTCAAGAAACATAAATAGCCAGATTTTTTTCTCAGAAAGTAGGAAAGTACTACATGACATGTTTTTATTTGCTTTTTCAGACAGGTATGCATCCACCATTGCTTTGAGATAATTCCTACTCTCTAATCCACTTTCCACTCTTTGGTCTACAAACATTTCCTAAGGGAACTATCCAAAGCTGTATTTTCATATCTGAGAGTAGATATCGTAGGTCCTTTTTAATGCTATCCAGGCTTCTTTACCATTGTTTGGGTGTGTCTAGAAGTGCAAGTAGTGTACATGAATAAACTCTGGGGCTTATTGCTCCAGAGATTTTAGATCATGTCTACGGGGCTGGGCATCCTTATTTATTTTATGATGCTATACCAAATCTTGTAGACTGACAGGAACTGAAGGAGTGAAGGTGGTGGTGATGGTGGTGGTAGGGAAGGGGTGGGGGGGGGTTGGAGACTGAGGAATAAAGGTGGGCTGAGTTCATATTAATGCAAAAAGGAAAAAAGCTTGCAACTATTTAAAAAAAAAACCCAGACATTGATATTTTAATCATTTTTATTAAATTAACATAATACTTGAATACATGCACAGGAACTTAATATGAAATGAAGAAATAACACAATGAAAGCAGGGGAGGGAGCAGTTGTTCTGTTGGATACAATCCTCAGGGGATCTGGCAAATAGCTGTGCAGAGGTTAATGCTACTCCTTGCAGTACGCATGTATGTGTGGTGCTAGCGTCATACTCAGACAGAGCTATTTTGGAAGCACGAATGGAAGAGTCTGTCATAGCAAAGCTTCTGAATTTGTCTTTCTGCTGGCAGGGAAA
>NW_005842274.1:881165-892104 GCF_000455745.1 Alligator sinensis
CATGGTAGCATTACAGAATGGCAGATGCTTCTAGGGTAGAATCTTGCTCTCTCTCTTTTGTCTCTTTTCTTTGGGATGTCTACTAGGGAGAAAATAGAAGCATTTCTGTATACACTTGATGCTGAAACAATGTTATATGAATAGGGAGTAAAATGTGGAAGACGAAATAGAAGAAGAAATGTAAGATTACTGATCCAGGAGGCATGCAGTCAAGCTAAGTGAAATTACTTAACCAAAGATCTTATTTGCCCAAGCATGCAGTTGGTCAATGTAAAACGATTCCAAAATTTGATTTAAATTAGACAAAGTAGTTTTGCTGCTCTCCCCCCTCTCCCCCCAAAAAAGAGTTTTGATAGTTTTAAAATGGATTGATCTTCTCTTTTCAAATGATGCTTAATTTTAAAATGGAACTATATTTATAAATATAAACTGGAAGAAACATGCCCCCCATTTTTAAAATCAGACTGAAGCATAAATTTAAAGAAATCCAGTATTTTGGTTTGTCTGTCAGATTCAGTGATCCAAAGCATTTTCTTTTATACTTAGCTGTTCTGAATTACATTTCCTTCCTCAAGAATATGTAGAATTATAGAGACCCAAAACAACAAACCACACATATACACACTCACTGCCTGACTCTTCCCCAAACAGGATGGGCTCAGTTCATCAAAGAACACAAGAGATACATTCTGCAGAAACTCTGGTGTAAAGTATGTACTGTATGATGATAAGGATCTCATACTTTGGTTCTCTTCTCTGTGGCCAAAATTATTTCCCCTCGGTAAAAGTTAAGTTTCATTGTACAGCTACATCCGTTTACGTGTGTTCTTGGAACCATGCAAACTTTTTTGCCTAGATTTATAGAACAAAGTATGTACAGTGGTTTGGCCATTTCTAACATTTTCTTCCCCAAACAGACCCATTCTTATTGTTACATGGGGTGCCAGGGTTAGAGAAGAGTTTCAATCTGTGATTTGTAGTTTAACCACTACAACAGCATTCTGCCTCCTCCTGCCAACTCAATACTATTGCTGTTTGCATAAACAGGTGATAAATCACTGTATTGTTTTCTCAGTTACAGGTAATTAGCAGTGTTTTTGAAGCAAGAGTGCTAGCAATGCCATCCCCCACATTTGCTTCATGATACAGCACTACAGCTTCCAAAGAAAACATCATTAGTGCAAAATTTGGTTTAAAAAATGTATATGGGAGAGTAAGGAGGAAGAAGAGAAGGTTTTTCAGATCTTTATTTAATAAATTTCATATGCAACTATGCTTATAGTCACTTTAACTAATACTGGGCATACAGTTTTTGTGCAGATGTGTGCTATTTCTTCAACTACCTGAACAGTGGTTCCAAAGAGGATTCTCAGTGGTGGCAGATGGCAGAACAAGGAGCAATGGTTTCAAGTTGCAGCAAGGAAAGTTTAGGTTAGATATTGGGGAAAACTCTCTCACAAGGAGAGAAAAAGTTACTGAGGCAGTGGAATCTCCATCCTTGGAGGTTTTAAAGACCCAGCTACATAAAGCTTTGCCTGGGATGATATAGTCTGGGGGTAGTTCTGCTTTGAGCAGGGGATTGGACTAGATGACCTCCTGAAGTCACTTCCAACCCTTATTTTCTATGATTTTATGATTCTTTAAAGATATCACAAGACATGAGGTAGATAATGATTCTAGGCCACTGATTCTCAGTCTTTCTAAACTCAAGGCACCCCTTTCTTAGACTCAAGGTAGCCAATGGAAAATGGTTACTCTTTGTTTTCACTTGATTTTTGAATACAGAAAAATAATAGTGTTGCAAAGAACTCAGAAAGACCACAACAGGATGGTCTAGAAACACACTAAAACAGAATGGGGAAGACTGGTGCTGCCGCTGGCCCCAGTCGGCAGTGACAGCATGCTGTCATCTTGCATGCAGATCTGGGGGCCCACACTCCCAGGAGGGCTGCAGGACTGTGCCAGACTCCTCCTGGGGGGTGCAGGCCCCCGGATCTGCGTGCTGGATGACAGGAGGCTGCTGCTGCCCGCTGGGACCAGCGCTGAAGCCAAGTAAGCCCAACTTTGAAACTCAAAATGTTTCAAAACTTTCAAAACATTTTGAGTGCCCTTGTTTTGTTTCAAAGCTGATCTGAATCAGGCTTTTGTTTCATTTCAATTTCACTGTTTTGAGCTCAAAATGCATTAAAACAGCTTCAAAATGAAACACCCTGCAAAATTTCACACAGCCCTATTATGCATGTTCTTATCTTCTAAAATGTGGGGTGCAATAGCGGAGTTCTGGAGGCCTTTCACTATGACTCCAGGGATAACAGAGTTTGAGCCTCACTCCAGACTTCTCCTGAAGGCCACCTCCAATTGCTCAGGCTGGGCTGTTAAAGGTGATACTAACCACCTTATTCCACCATGTGCCAATGCCTACAGAAACTGCTGTGCTTTAACTCAACCAGATTGATTGACCAATAGATTTAGGAAAATTTTTCTCATTTTGTCGTTTAAACATATGAGTAGTCCCATCTTAGCTCACTAATGAAGATCTCTTCCTGTTTTTATTGTCAGGTGAAAGAACTTTCATTCAGAAACAGTGGGCCAAATTTGCACAGGCATAAATCAGGCCAAAATTGTGTCCTCTGTTTATTTTTTTGAGTAAGGCTATTCTGTGAACTGTATTAGTTTTTTTTTCTGAGCTTTCTTTGAATAGCTTACAGATGTCACTATTTATGACACTGGCAACATTTATAATTTCACAAATTATAAAATCATTGCACCAGAAATATTTTTTTTAAATTTACAGCCATTCACTTTCAGACAGGGTAAATCAAGAAACAGTAAAACTATAACTCTACTTTGAATAAAAAGTCCATATTATTCTTTTGTCAAACTCTAGGACCTGAATTTGAGTTCAATTAATTTTAGTTTCAACCAGCCCAATACATTTTGAACAGTTCTCAGGTGGGTTTGAAATTATCCCAATCCTACTTCTTTTAACTCAGACTTAACCGGATGGTCTGATGAATTAAGGGGCACAGTTCATAAGTGGACTGAGTCTTGATTATCAAGTGAATTTCTTGATCTCCTTGTACAAAGGATCAAGCCAACAGTCAAACTCTACAAAATAAAACCAAAACCCCCTTTTGATAAGCATATGGTGCATCCTAGTTAAGCTAACTTGGGGAAATAAAATACCTTCCAGAATTTCTGTTCTCCTCAAAAAAGAGCAGCAACTGGAATATTCTAGGGCTACAATAAAAATGAGTAGCTTTAAAATACTGTAAAACAATACAATGGCACATTTTAAAAAGAAGCAGTAGTAGTAGTAAAAAAGGAACCCTATGGTTTAATCAAGCCACTGGGTAAAAATAAAACAATCCATCTTTAAAATATATGAAGTGAATCAGCCTCTGTATGTCTCCTACCTTGCTAAGCAGAGTTGTTAAATTACTGGGAACTCCCTTAATGGTCCATCACAGGTTGTTTAATGGAATCATCCAAGGAACAAACTCAGTAATTTTGTCCATATGGACTTAGAAGCGGCCATGTGTATGAACAAATCGAGCAGCCCTTTGCTGAGCTATATATATCTCAAAATGGGAAATACTATTATTTTATAGTAGCACCTGAAGGGCACAACTATTACACCAGGTGCTCCAATATGCCAGATGTTGAACAAGTACATAATAAATGACAAGCCTTGCTCCAGAGAGTTAACCATTCAAAGACTTATATAAAGTTTTGACCTCTTGGAAGCATTTACTAATACTGTCTGATTTTCAGCAGTGATTAAAATCCTCTCTCGTCATCAAAGGCCATCTTCTTTTTACAACATTTTCTACTGATCTGTATGGGTTTCACTGATTTTTTTTGGTTATTTTAAACATTATATCTTACATGCATAGGGTTCTTCTTCACATAGTCCATTTTGGAATATTTCAACTTAAACTTCATTTGTATGATAATTGTGGGAAATATATTTATTTAATAGAAAAGAACAAATTCAAAGAGTTGTATGACTTGTAACAGAACAAAATTATGCTCTTTAAATGATACATTGTGCTTTGCATATGCCATCTCTGTTTTATTCTGAAAAGTAATATCAAATTGTAATTGTGAAATGCTTTCTGTTGGACTGAAAGCAGATGTTACCTCAACCCTTAGAGTCAACTGCCTAGGCTTTATTCTGTCTGATTTACTAAAACAGACCAGGGAAGTAGAGTTAATCATGGACAAAGGAATGTAATAATGAGGTATATTTTAAATGGCTGAAACCTTCTTTCAGGAAGCATTGTAAAACAGGGGGTAGGTGAGAAGAACATTCTCTAGAGATTCAACTTTGAATACAACATCACCCTTTGTCAGTCAGGCCTTAATAAAGAGATTCTGGAAAACCCAAAGTGACACCCCTTTGGCAAAAGTCCCTGACTGAATTATTTTCATGTAATTTTACAAGTAGTAAAACTTAGATATATAAAACAAAGTCTTGCATATGCAAAATAAAGCCTATGTTTTACTGAGATTGCTGGCCTTTGTCATCTGCCCATCCTACTGGTATGTCCAGATTTGGATCCAGAGGGGGTGTGGTGGCATAGCCACAACCCTCTATCAGACCATACTGCAGGAAAACTGGGGAATGTAAGTCCCCAGAACAGATAAGAATCCTCCCCCACCTTCTTGGTACCCCTTCCCTTCCCCTCTGTGCTCAGGAGGACCTCTTCTCCCCTCACATTTCCCTTCTCTCCCACCCACCACTGATGCTGTTCATGGCTAACCCAAGGATCGGGGAAACTCCAGAACAGCTTCTGCTCACTCCAGTCAAGTTGTGCAAGGAGCCAGATGTATAAGTAGAGATGGAGCAGAGGGGGTATGACAGGAGAGCTGCCACAGAGCATGAAGGGAAAGGGAGGGAGTGATGAGAATGGGGTGTATTAGGGGGAATCCCCAAATGCTGTTTCTATGGCATGGTCTGCCCACACCGTAGAGGAAAAGGCTGGGAGTAGGAGGGTGAAGTCACCCCTGCAGTGCCAGTTGCTGTTCCTACACCCCCTTTTAAAATTCTCGGATTTACCTATGGCTATGTCTGTCACTTCTCTTCTCTGGCCTAAGGCAACTTTCTTTTAAGGTGTTGAGCCAAAACTGGCTGTAATCTATCTAATCTAGGAATGTTTTCCTGAATTGCCTCTGGTTCCTGGCTCAGAGTTAATCCCCCAAATTTAAGACCACTGCCTAGTTGTGGGGTCTCCTTCTAACCAAAAGAGGTACAGAACCCAGTCAACATTTCAGAGTATCAGTCAGAGAGTCTCATCAAAACTTCCCTGCACTTTGTTACA
Organism: Alligator sinensis; assembly: GCF_000455745.1. Lineage (NCBI taxonomy): Eukaryota > Metazoa > Chordata > Crocodylia > Alligatoridae > Alligator > Alligator sinensis. Next base: position 886,490 of record NW_005842274.1, read on the forward strand.
GGAAGAAACACCAAGGCCTACTTTCAGGTGCTAATACTGGTAGTTGAGACTGTTTTCATTCTTCTTTTTTTTTGTTTTTGCCAATATTCTGATCTTTAAGTAATCCTCCAATTACAGAGCAGATGGAAAGCCATCATACTTTCTCAGGGTATGTTTTGATGGCAACTGTAGGAATCTATTTAAAAATAGGTAGTGCGAGCATGGCTTTTTTGCAGAAGAGACATAGCCACTGAGCCAATTTTAAGATCACTGCCTTACCAAATGTCTACCAGAAACACTCATTAATGTTATCATTTGTATCCTACACTAGCCATCAACATTTTTAGCCTGTACAGACTTTTCTAACATTTGCTAACTGTTTTTTTTTCCTGTTATAAGAATAAAAGACAACAGACTATGGAAAAACATTTATGGAATCATTGGAAAGTATGGCTGAAAAGGATCTCACAAGGTCATCTAGTCCAGCTGCCTGCTTAGGGCAGGATCGTCCTTGACTAAACCATCACAACCAAGTGTCTGACTAACCTACTCTTGAACATTTTCAGGGATGGAGATTCTACAACTTCTCTAGGTAGCCTGTTCTATGCTTGACCACTCTCATAAGTCAGAAAGTTCTTCCTAATATCCAATCCATATTTCCTTCACTGCAGTTTTAGGCTACTGCTTCCAGTCATGTCTCCTACAGTCACAAAATAAAAGTCTATCTCCATTCTCTCTATAATCACCCTTCAGGTATTTAAAGACTGTAAGCAAATCCTCCCTTCAGTTTTCTTTTCTTCAGACTACTGGGTAGAGTTTCCCAGACTACAGGAAAAATTCACTACTAAGAAAAACTATTTTTATTATATAATCAATGTGGATTCATTTTTTTGGGAAAATTACTGTGTTTTGAATATAATGGCAAGTGGAAGCAGATAAATAATTTTACATCAGGTTTAGGAAAGATATTTGTTATAAAGATATTCTTGTTATTAGGATTCATTGTACATCAAAATCACTTCCATGAAGAACAGGTTCCTAACATACTAGTCCATGTCCTTGGGTCCAATCAGAGTCTGCTTAGTGTGGCACCATAGGGTGGGAGGGAACAAAGTTCTCCCCTAGGGTCCTAGGTTTGGCATAAATGCAACCTCAGAGCTTCATGTTATCATTGGTAAGTATCAGCAGCCTCCTAAGGCACTCATAGATTTAATAGGTTTTTAGGGTTGGAAAAGACCTCAGTAGATCATTGAATCTGCCCCCCCTGCCCTGGGCAGGAAAGAGGGCTGGGGTTGGATAACCCTAGCCAGGTGTTTCTCGAGTCTCCTCTTAAAGACCTCCCAGGTAGGGGAGAGCACCACCTTCCTTGGAAGCCCATTCCAGACTCTGGTAACCCTTACCATAAAGGAGTTCTTCCTAATGTCTAGTCTAAATCTGCTCTCTGTCAGTTTGTGGCCATAGTTTCTAGTTACTCCAAGGGGTGCCTTGGTAAACAGAGTATCTCCTATTCCTTGCTGCCCCCCTGCATGATGAAAAGGCAATCAGGATTTATAGTAGAGATTATATCTTTTATCAGACCAACAAGATTTTTGCAAAAAAAAGAGTAAATCTTTTTTTTTTGCAAATATCTTGTTGGTCACATAAAAGATACCATCTCTACCATGAGTCCTGATTACCTTTAGCTCTGTTGATAACTTCATCACATTGTTGACTCATGTTCATCTTTGAGCTGCTATGACTCTGAGATTCCTTTCTGGTGCTGTGCTGCTTAAAATAATTTCCCAATCTGTACGTGTGTTGGTGATTCCTTCTCCCCAGGTACAGTATTTTGCACTTACCCTTGTTAAACTGCATCCTATTTTGTTCTGTCTGCTTTTCCAGCCTGTCCAAATCCACCTGAATCCATTCCCTGCCCTCCAGTGTGTCTATGTTACCCCATAATTTGGTATCATCTGCAAATTTAGACAGAGTGCTTTTCACGCCCAAGTCACTGATGAAGACATTGAACAGCACTGGTCCAAGGACTGAGCCTTGTGGGACTCCACTGCCCACATCTTTCCAGGTCAATACTGACCCATTCACCACCACTGTCTGGGTGCAACCCCTAAGCCAATTTGTCACCCACTTGACCATATAATCATCTACATCACAGCCACTCAGTTTATCTGTGAGATTAGTATGAGATACCGTATCAAAGGCCTTCTTAAAATCCAAGTAGATGACATCAACTCCTGCATCCAAGCATTTTGTGACCTGATCTTAAAAAGAAACAAGGTTAGCCAGGCAGGATCTACCTGCTATGAATCCATGCTGATTGCCCTTTAGCATTGCTTTCCCCACTGGACTCCCACAAATGTGATCCTTAATAATTTTTTTAAAGATTTTCCCAAGGATAGAGGTAAGAGTAACCAGTCTATAGTTACCTGGATCCTCCTTCCTCCCCTTCTTGAAAAGACTGGCCCTTTTTCAGCCCTCTGGGACCTGCCCTGAGCACCAAGAGTGCTCAAACAGCTGTGCCAGTGGCTCAGCTACAATGCTGGCCAATTCCTTCAGCACTCATGGATGAAGATCATCTGAGACTGCTGACTTAAACACATCCAGCCCCTTCAAGTGTCTCTTCACTAAGTTAGTGCTAACAGTTGGTGGGCTGGTATCCCTTCTGTGCCTGTCTATGATCCAACTGGGAGATCTGTCCTCATCTGAGTTCAGGAATATAGAGGCAAAAACTGAAGAGCTCAGCCTTGTCCTTTATATCTGTCACTAATTGCTGTAGTTAAAGTGTTAGGTGAAGGTCCTCTATGCAGGTTAAGAACCTATGTGAACGGTCAGATCTAGCTGACTGCTCCTCCCAGCAGATATCAGGGTAGTTAAGGTCACCCATGACAACCATGTCCCTTGAGTGTATGGCCTCTGAAAGCTGCCTTGAGAATTCTAGGTTTAGCTCATTCCCCTGGTGTGGCAGTCTGTAATAGACCTCCAGTACCAAGTCCCTTTCACCCCGACCCCCTTGTATTCTGAACCATAGTACCTCAATTTGCCCCTCTTCTGATCCCCTCTTGATTACTGAGGACGTGTATTGCTCCTTAACATAAAGAGCACCCCCAACACACACACCTTTTTCTCCACTCTATCACATCTATACAGTCTATAGCCCTCAGTGCCTACTGCCTAATCATGGATAGGGTCCAAGCAAGTTTCAGTTAATCCAACCACGTCAAAGTCTTTGTTTGTAAGCAGGAGTGGGAGTGCCTCCTGCTTGTTTCCCATGCTCCTAGCATTAGTATAGAGACACTTAAGCCCCCTGATGGATGCCCTTGGTACCCCCCTGTCCTGGTGTCTATCAGACCTCACAGTACTTATATGGACTTTTCCTGTGCATGGCTCATGGGTCATTGTTCCTAGGTTCTCTCTGTCTTCTGCATCCCCATCCCCCGATGAACCTACTTTAAAGCCCTGTGTAGGAGATCAGCTAACCTGTAAGAGAACAGACACTTACCTTTCGAGGAGACATGGAGACCATCATGTTCCAACATGCCTCTTTCATGGAAGTGCGGATCATGGTTGAAAAAGCCCAAACCTGCACAATGGCACCAACTCTGGAGCTGCACATTGACTTCCATAATACACCTGTCTCGAGGCTGACCACTCCTGAAGACTGGAAGAGCTGTGAAGGAGTGGAAAAGAGCAATCAATCCCATCCTTTGCCAGCTGGGGATTCCCATGTGTTGGTCACAGCATTGTCATAGTTGGCACAAAGGAGCCATAGGACAGCAATTAATGAGACATCTGGTTTATACTAAGTGATATCCATCCATACAACATAATTGGAACTCTTTAGAAGAACAGTCTTGCCTCCTAGATTCACTGCTCTTTTAGCTGATTGTTCTCAGTCATCAACCTCTTAGAAATTCAGTAATTGCAAGGACAATGAATGAAAGAAAGAAAGAATGAATGAATGACGGAACAAATGAATGATGCAGTAAGATACTATTGAATTAACCAACATTTTTCTCCATGGTAAGTCTGAAGAATCATCTTGTACAGTCATATAACAGTCTAATGGAAGCTATAATTGCAGAACTGTGGTGATTTAGATACAATAGAATGGGAATGGGAGTAAACTTGGAAGAGCGAGTATGATTTTAACTTTTATTTTGTTTTCTTTTAAATCCTTCCCTCTTTTACATTCTAGGAACCAAAAAGGAAACCAGACAAACAAGCAACTCCCCATACCGATCCAACTAATCCAACCTCATCCCCAAACTCCTCCAAAGAGACAAATAATTCCCCTCCCCCCAATGGACATTTGTTATTAATTGTCTATAACACATTTTACACAGCTACAGTATAGCAAGCAGTATGGAGTTTGTATATTCTGAAAACAAGTTGTACACTAGCATCTTCAATCTAACTTCATTCTAGCTTTGTGACTTTAAATCAGGTATAGAGTCTTTGTGTAGATGGGCTGACAACCAAACTAATTTGTCTTTGCCCATTTCAAGGTAAGGACCAAGATCTTTAGCATGGATGCTTAAAGGAACAGAAGGAAACAGAAAAATATCACATTTTCCCTTGCTCCTTGAACATAAGCATACCACAAAAAGTTAAGGTTAAATACCAGTGAGGAACGGTGAACTCTAGCTGTTGCAAATGTGTGCATTTTACAATCATTTTTGCAAAAGCTGGCAAACCCAGTGAATTCTGCCATTTCACAGCTGCATGGACCTCAGAAACAAACTGAACCTCTGTATAACAGTGTAAGTAAGATGCCAGCATACATTTGCAAGCTGTTGAATACGCCAAGCATCTAGAATTCATGCAGCAGATGCCTGTTCACAGGTATAGTCAATGCAGGTTACTTGATAAAACTATATCCTATCAGATTATATTTCTACTCCATCTTCCTCCCATGTTTGTTTGGGTGTGTACAATGTTAGGGCACATCTTTTGAATGTATTTTGACCTCTGCAAATGGTACGTCTCTCCTTTCTAGCAGTTTAAGTTCTCAATTAGGTTCAAAGTGTCTGTCTTGATAAAGTAGATACTGACCTATTTGGGAACAGGAATAGATAAGAGGTTGAGGTTGTAGTGGCCTCTAGTGGAGAATCCTTTGTCATCACTATTGCTAAATACCAGGTTTAGTTTTTAACAAGAAACTAAATGTTGTTCTCAACTTTCTATATAATTAATAGAAAACTGCAGAGATTTTAAGAGAATAAAGGCATCTGAGATATTTCTAAGCATTTAGATTCTCACTTTTCATTCCTGAAAATTTGCTTTTCAGTTTGATTCTCAAAATAATGTCTAGTAGTTGAATTTCTTAACTATAAAATGGTATAAAAGCCATAACAATGAAATGCATAACAGAAATTGTAGCACATGCTTTCCTATGTACCTGCTTTTCATAAAAGAATCTTAACATGCTTTACAAACATTAATTAACCAAACTTTAAAGCACTTCTGTAAAGTAGATATAATAAGTATGATTAGCAACCCAGAAAATAATTTTACCTAACACTATTACCCTAAAAATAGCCAGCTGTTCACAGTTATGTGAGAAATATTTTGTGTTATGGGCAGTTGCAATGGAAACACTTTCTGTTCTTCCTTGGAGGATGTAAAAGATTTATTCCTGC
>NW_005842274.1:892114-968816 GCF_000455745.1 Alligator sinensis
TGATGTAGATGTGTCAAAAGATATGGAAAATCTTATCTTTTTTGCCTAAATGATTCTGTGATTTGTAGCTCAGTGGGTCCACATACAGGGGAAGAAGTTGTTTTTCTTGCTATTTTAAACTCTCCTCTCTAGTGGCTGGAATTACAAGCTGAAGGAAGTTCCTTAGCTCAGTAGTGATAATCTCTTATATGCAATTTCAACTAATTAGGGGAGAAATGTCCTAATTTATAGGCAAAAAGACTGTTGTGTTGAGAATAATTAATTGCTGCTATGAAAAATACATTTATTAGGAAGGGTACCTTCACATATTAATTACCTCATTTCAGAATATTTGTCTTTTCCAGGATACAGCATATTCAAAATGTAATTAAAATACTTAGCATGTAGCATATCAAAAGTCATTGGTATGCTGGTTATAAACCAGGGTAGAGAATAGAAAAGAAACAGAAAAGATAGTTTGTATTTCCTTTTGGGTATTAATTGTTAGTCACTGGGAAAGGAATTTTCTCCAGCATGAATTGTACAAAGTTCTTGGTGATTCTTAAACTCATTTTGCAACTATTGAGCATTTGAAAAGATTTCCAATGATAAATAAATTAAGTTTTATTCAAAGAAAAACACTGAGGAGAGCAGTTGAAATATTCCTTTAACTTTAGTGCTAGTCCTCCAGGCATCTATGTTTTTTAAATGTATTCTTGTTCCACTCTTTTCATTCCCAATCCAGCCTGAAGCCCTCATCACACAGATGCTGTCCTGTTAAACACTACAAACTTCTCACCACTGGTGACTGTCTTACTTCAGAGTTTATTATCAAGGGGTCAGTTGCCAGTAGGAGTAGAACTACTGGCTCCCAGTCCCTTAAGTATGCCACTGAAAACTAAGATCCATCCCTCCAGTTCCAGTCTGCATACTCCAAACCCAAAAATGAGGAGGTGAGGAAACTGGAACCCTTTCCCTCCCTTCCCCTCCTTCCCCTTGCTTCATGCCTCCAACACTCTCAAGATCTCTGCCTCTTGTGTGCCTGAAAGCGGAAACAGGGACATCCCTGGAATGTCTTCCCACTGCATTTCCAAGTCTGGCCCGTGTGGAGTGAGAAGGTGGGTAGGACTTAATTTCCAGGTACAGAATGCAAGGCAGGGTAGTCATATCCTATAAACTGTAACGGTTCCCACCCACAAAAGGATTTCAGTAGGGGCTATATCAGCTCAGCCCCTATACCTCTAGTAAAGTTACTGCCTTGTTGCATGGGGCACTTAGCATGTGTTTTATCTAAGACTGTAGTAAGCATTACCATGCCATAATAAAATTTGGAACATATTTTATGCTTCCTATGATCTCAGCATGTTCTGAATGGGGCTGGAGCTGGCTGTGCCCTCCCAGACACTGATCCTGGCACTGGGCAGTTTGCATGCCTACCCATGAGGACATGCAACACCCATAGTAGGAGTCTGTGCCCTCCCCGCCCCATGCCCAGCACTGTGCAGCCCAAAAGTACCTGCCCCTGGTGCATTGGGGTGAGCTGTGTCTCTGCTGCTGGCTCTATGCCACTGGCAGTCTTGAACTGTCTGTGGTGCAGTGCTGAGATTGGGACCGGCAATCAGCTGATTGTCCATCCCAGCCTCAGCATCTCATCGAGTCTTGACTTAGTATTAAGTAAAACATGCTCAGCTATTGTCGGACTGCTCCCTGGAATACAATCTGGAGATACTCATTCCTAAAAATCATTTATTTGCTGTGATATGATCACACTTAGCATGTTTTACTGTTTGACGTGTAGACACCCATATTTTAAGTGCCATTAAAACACTCTAAGTGTAACATGTGATACAGCGCTTAGTTAGAAAACTTTCACAAATTGTTTTAGTTAACACCATACTTACATGGACCAAATGCTCCCTAGACAAATACTATATATAAACATCAGGATTTGTGGGAGGTTGAGGCTGATAGTACAGGTAGTACAGTGATCTATGCTTGGTCTAATGTTCTTTCTAACTTAATGCAGTTTGCAGGTGATATCAGCTAAGGAAGAATCAGGAATTCTAGTGAGAACAAAGGAATTAAAATATACAAAAGAATAACATAATGAAATTAAAAAAAGCTACCTAAAGAGAAACAAAAATGCACATAGAAAAATTGATCAAAGATTTCACTTAAAAAAAACAAACACATCTATTAAGGGAAACTAATTCAAACCATGTATATTCAGTGGGAGTTACAATGTGGGATGGTAATTTGGAAGAGACTTAGGGAGGCAGGGTGGACAGCAAATGGGACATGACTTTTTGTCATGTAATATAGTTGAAAATAGGGTAGATTTGCAGACACTTTACAGACAAACTAAACTGGAGATATATAAAGCATAAGCTTCCATGAGCTGGAAATAGGCTGGTGATCTTCTGATTTGTGTACAGGCAGTACCATAGCAAGGGCAGTGCCACCAATGTACCAGCACTGGTGGCCCTTGCGTGGACAGCTCCAAATCAAATGGAAGTAATTATGTAGTAACATATTGGGGGGAGAAGGGGTGCTCTGCACATCACTGCACTGGGCACTGAGCATCAAAATACCTGGCTACAGCTCTGTATAATGGTGTAAATGAGAGGTAAGACTCTTTTTGTCTGTAACAACCCCTGAAATATTTCATTAAGTTCCAGGTACTTCAGTACTGGGCACTGACAAATTAGATATGGGAAAAGACAAAAGTAAAAGCGAAAATGACCCAGGGGACAAAGAGTACTGAATGCAATAGAACCTGGATTCTTTACAGGGTTGTGTTCCTAACACCCCCTATAAAGATGAAGGTTTATGAACTAGCTCAGTATACATATAGCTACAGCAAACAGCTGCATGGGACCATGGAGGCACACCAGCTGTTTGCTGTAGCTCTTACTTCAAAGGACTCTCCTTCTCCAATCAGCTGTGTGAGCCAGTGGCTACACTCCAGCTTTACCAGAGAAGTGGTGCATTTTGAAATAAAAGCTGCAACCAACCTCTGAGTAGCTTGTTCTTAAATTGGCAACTGGCCGCAAACTGATTGAATTGCAAACCATCCTCGTATGAAAAATATGGGTTCTACTGTATAGCTAAGTTGTGTAAGTCACAACTAAATGGGGTCCATAACAAGTGTCTGTCCCTGAGACTGGTACAGACATTACACTTTTACTGCTATAAGTGATCAGAAACTGGAACAGAACAGAAGTTCAGCACGTTAAACTGGTCTACACCCATAACAGACCAGAAGTTCAGTACACATAGACTGGTCTAAAAATGGCAGAACCCGATCTAAGATTGCCCCTCCCCCCCGCCCCCCCCCCCCCCCGCCCCCCCCCCCCCCCCCCGCAAAGATGAATGTGTATTCTGTGTACTACTGATCTAAGTTATGCCACTTACAGAAAATTGTAACACAGATCAATTCTGCCTTGGGCTTTTTCAATGTCTATACCTATCCAAGATAGTTTAAATGTCAAGAAGGGATACATGATTAGGAGTAATGACATGATACTAGGGAAAGCAAAATGTTATCATGAACAACATGAATAGCATGAAGCATGAATAATTTGAAGAGACTACTCAATTGTGGGAAAAAGAAATTTCATCCAAAGACACAGGGGAAACCCCTCATATTGCATATTTATATGTGCACAGAGCAAGTGGAATTCAGGGTTTTAGTGTCTCATTTGAAAGATTTTTACAGATGGTGTTTCTTTCATGCATTTGAAAATTGAATTTCTACATTTTGATTATGTTTGCCATTAGCAGTAGCCTTACTCACTAATTTAGAAGCTGGTTCCTAGGATGTGTGAGACAAAGATACATGGAGGAATAGGGAATGTTATCTCCTTTGCTTCCCTAGAGCTATAATTGAATTCAACCAACAACGTCATAAAAACAGTAGAAGAAAGTCCAACAATAATTATGAGAACTAGAAATGGTTATTATTCACTGTAAAACATCTGATCTTCATCAGATGAGGAGATCTGCCATTACATTTTCTAGCCAGGAAAGAAGAGGAAATTCCAAGAGAAATGGGTTTTCCCTGTAAAAGATATCAGGTCTCTGCTAGGTAAGCAACTTTGCATTAATATTGGTTTAGAAAGGAGACAATATATAATGCAGAATTCCAGACAAGTTTGTTTCAGGCTGCAAAGATTTTTCCAAAGAGGGAAGGCAAAGCCAAGCACCATTAGATCTGCTGTGTGGCACTACAGGAGAAGGGTAGAGAGAGGCTGCTTGGAGAACACCTGCTCCTGGGAAGCAGTGCTATTTCAAAAACATAGTGTTCCAACTACGGGAATGAGTGGAGTCTGAATTTGGCCCACTCTTTCCATTATGTGACCCTGATAAGAAAACTGATTATATTCTTCCCATAGCACATTTTTTATGGGAAGAATATATATGCCCAACATATAGAATATATATGCCAACAGCAGGCTGGGCATATATGTTTTGTGTTGTTTTAATTCTAAACTCCAACTCTATATCTGGATTTTTTTTCCCCAGTGAGCTTCTGTATCCACCAAGACACACATTAACCACTTCATTGCTACTTAAAATTCAAACCCTACCTTGTTCTGCCCATTTTCTCTGCCCTACATTGTCTCTGAAGTTCCAGAAAGTTCAGGGTTAATTGTAATCTTGTAACTGTCCTGGATGGACTTAGATGTGGCAACGCTCAGCCTGGGGATAGAATTCATTAACCAAAGTCAGATGCCTAAGCTCCCTACATAGTGAATGGGGAGCATTAGGAGTCAGGGTGCCATTATGGGTTACCTTTAAATCATTCTAAATTTGTGGAATATTAGGTGGTGTCAAAGTTAGTATAGTTTCAGAGCAGTTGCAGGTTAAGGCTTAATGCTATCTCTGATCTGCATGACTTACCACTTAGTGACTTACCACTAAGGGGCCTGGAGATGAGGGGTATGGCCAGGAGTCAGGTCTCTATCCTTCCTCTAGGAGCAGAGCCCTCAGGGCTAACCGCAGTGACAGCATGCCTCCCCAGGCTTCATATTCTCACTACATTCAAGTGCTAGGCAGTCCTTTCCCCACTCCCCACCAGGAATGTGGGAGGTTGGGAGCGGAAGCCACACATCCTCTCTCAAATTCTCCTGGTTAGGTGAGACCTGCCTGGATATGGGGCAAAAGCTTAGCCCACTGCAGGGAAGACCACATGCCTGGTCCCCAGCCCACGGGCCTGGGCTGGGCCTCCTAAAGTCCCTGGAGTCTTCAGCATGGTGCCATGTGGGTGGGGTTATATCCATTGCGGGGTTGGGATATTAGCTTGGGGTCAGTACCACCCTCTGAGCAGTAAAGCTTGGGAGAGTGGAAAGTTTGTTGGGGTAGAAGGGCTGGAAGCCATGCATCTTGCTGGATTCTCTCTGTGGAGCAGATTAACAATACTTTAGTATGAAATAGGTAGAACAGCTCAGAGATAACCCTTGCACAAAGAAGCATAACTTTAAGATGCTTAGACTTAGCACAGGTTAACATTCCCATTTTAAGTACCTTTAGAATGCATTAAAGGTAACCTGTATCAGCATCGTAAGAACTGGGTTCACAACAGCTAAGATGCTGAGCAGGGGTTCACTTAACCTGCTCAGTAAAAAAAATGGAGAGAGGAATTTCTCCTCCCAAGGAGTCTAATGTAGAGCCATAGCCTGGCATTTTGGTACCCAGTGCTGGTCATGTGCAGAGCACTCTCCTATGCACTACTCAGTTACAATATTTATTATGTATTATTGCTTACCCTATTTTCATGATATCATATGGGAATACCATGAACACATACAGGTGACATCTATACAAGACACTACATTACCGTAGTGATGCACTACAGCTATGTAGCTCATCACTACAGTGACGTAGTGCCAGCAGGCACAAACCATGACGCTGACACTACGTCGCCGGAGTGACGAACTACCTCGCTATAGTACATTGCTATGGAGACAGAAAAATAACTGCGCCTCCAGGATGGTGCAGTAAGAGCTATTACTGCACCGTCGTTCAGTACTTCCTAAAGCAAGTACCAAATGATGGCACAGTAACAACTGTGCTGTGGGGGGCATGTGTTATCGTGCCCACAGATAAGTATTGTATGTCAGCAGTAAGACCATACAACTCTCTACATGGTCTCTTGTAAGGAGCAATTGTCAGATTATAGGATTTTCCAGGAATTTCAGATTAAAAAAAAATATTCCAGGTCTGACATAATATTTCACATATTCTGATTATCATCAACAATGTTATGTAAAAAACTGCATAACTTTACTTTCATATGGTAACTTAATGAAACAAAATAATAGCTGTTAAGCATTTTATTTGAATTGTCAATACTTCAGTAGATTAAAAACATGAAAATTATAACAATAGGAAAAAGCACAGACCCTCAAGCATATTTCATTACACCCCATATTAGTGTCAAAAAGAAAGAGAAAGGATCACAAGTTGACCGAGCTGCAGCTTGTATTAACACAAAATGCAATATATGAAAAGTATCGAAAACACACACTAGAATGTTCTTGACTAAAATGGCATCTTGATTTCAAAAGCATAAACAGCATTTATTAAAACGGGTCCTTCTTCAAAATAAAAAATGATATTTATTAAAATTTGTCCTCAAATTGATATAAATTCCAGAGTTTTTGAAAAAACCTAGGATTAAAGGCAGCTTTTTCAGATTTTTCCAGGATTTTCAGGAAATCCTGGGCCAGCGGACAGTTTGTTTATATATTATTTCTTCTTGACTTTAATGTAGCAGACCTGCCAATTAGGGAACCGTAGCTTAGTGAATTCACTATGTGTTGTCCAATCAACAGGATTGCTAAGCTAGACAACCTTTCTGGTCCTGTCAAAGGCCTTAGGTAGTTTTTTAACTAATTTTAATTTATAGAAGCTGTGTTCAGCAGTAGCAATAGGTAAAAGCAATGTCAAAAAAATCTTCAAGGCAATCTCAATATTAGGATAACTTTCTCTTACAGAACACTTTTGTATGAACAATAAAAGATCAAGTGCAGCAGCATTTTCAACGTCTTCCATGAATGATGCATCTTGAAATTTAAAATGTCCTATTCTGCAATTTCTGCAGGATCCAAATCATTTGAGTATTGTAAAGCTAATACTCAGTAGTACTTTTTTAAGGTCACTGACCCTCATCATTGACAAACAGAAGCCAGTGAGACCAATGAAGTTCTCTGAAATCTTAGACAATTTCTCAAATCTCCATTGTGCATCACAGCAGTCTGATGTAATATTTATTTCACAATATTAGAAAAATAGATATACTTACGTATATTAAATGTGAAATGGTATAACTCTAATATATGGGTGCTCAACCCATGGCCCACAGGTCAGAACCAGCCCCTAGAGCCATGTTATCCAGCCCATGGGGCTCACTATGGATCCAGAAATCTGACGGAGGGGGAGTGGTAGCAATTAACACTGCCACCACTTCCCTGCCATCACATTTTCAAGCTCCATGTGGCTGGATCAGCTAAGGCCAGGCCCACCCTGTGTAGAGGGATTGGAACTTAGCCAACAGCTGGACCAGGCACTGCCAGCTGTGCTACACAGCTGGAACAGGCACTGCCTAGGCCATTCTCCAGCAGATGGATTGGGCCCTGGCTAGACCAGCACCATGCAGAGTGATTGGGTCCTAGGTATGCCCTTCTGACATGGTTGGATCGAGCCTTAGCCTGGCCATTCCTGCATTGCTGGACCAGACACCAACTGGGCTGTTCCCATGTGGATAGATCAGGCCCTGCCTGTTCCCTCCCCTCATGGCTGGATTGGGCCCAGCACCAGCACTACATGGAGGGATTGGGCCCCATCTGGGTTGTTCCCATGTAGTTGTATCAGGCCTACCAACTGGATCTTGTTCATGGACTGACCTGACACCAGTTATCTGGCTCATGGGGTCCAAAGGTTGGGCACCACTGCCCTAATTAAACAAACTTGGAACTTATACACAGTTGCTTGGTAGGTAAGTATGATATTGTTTCACTGGCTCACATGACAATAATAACAATAACTCGCACACATAAAAGGAAAGCTGTCAACATTCAAATGAAAAATATCACTACCAAACCTTCAAAAATCCATTGTAATATTGATCATTATATTTTCACAACAGGTAGTGTATAGGAGTAGCTAAGTGTGCTGTGCCATTCTGCAGTGCATAGTCATGCACAGTGAGTGTGACACTGGCCTGCCAGGTTCACTAACTGTCAAAATAATGATACATTCAGAAAATATATTCAGTAATTTACTTGTTAGGGTGCAGAGGGTAATTAAGGTATCATATCTATATCATAAAAGCTGCAATATTCTGGGTATTTAAAATTAAATATGCAGGTATGTGTTTTGTGAAAAAATATTACTTCCATTTGATTTGGTGCCCGTCATGAGAGGATGCGTGGTGGTGATGTACCATTGACACCCCCTTGCTATGGTACTGGACTTATGCTCCCACTTGCTCACTTGTTTACTTTTTGCTTTTCACTTACCCCTTTTCATGTTGTCCAAAATGCTGCTGGTAAGGCCCTTTTAGCTTCTTATTCTGTCCTTTTCACCTTTAAATTAATTGATTTTCATGTCAACTTCAAGCACCGTGTCCTCCTATAATATTGTTCCTCTATGTCTCTGCTGTAGCTTCCTTCTCTTTTTTTATGTTCAGCCCAGTTCTTACTCTTTCTTCCTTCCTTCATCTTCTTTCACTTCATGCTCCTTTTCATGCTCCTACATCTAAAATAACCTCTCTTCACCTCATCTATCTGGCATCATCTCTCCCCCTTCATCCATACCATTTGACGGAATAGGTTGTTACATATGACAGCTCACACTTCTCTAAATGAGCTAGTCTCCAGGGTGTCACACTACCTACCTTCTCCCTTTCATAAATTCCCTTTAAGCAAATCCCCTGGTAGTTAATTGACATTCTGTTTTCAGTGCACTTTAACAATTTTAGCTATTGGTATCATAGGCTGCGTGCAAACATCACACTCTGGGGAAGCAATAGGCTCCTCCCTGTTGCTCTGTTCAGTATTGTTTGTCAACAAGATCCTTAGGGAGCAAGAGATAAATTAGTTTTCATATTGGTGAGCTTTGGCTTGGCCACAAAATGATTTAAAAAAAATATAGATTGTGTCAAAGTGTATACTGAGTGATGGAATTGCCTAGTATTTTTTTTTCCACGGGCCGAGTGGCTGAAGTAAATGCAATAATACATTTTATTCACGGAGACATTAATTTCATTCATCTTTTGAAAGTCCTCAAGTTATTGTGCTTTGAAAGGGCTTTATTTTAGGCTGACCTTCTAACATTATGGAGGTGGAGAGAAGCAGACATCATCCTTTATAAAACTGGCTAATTGCTTCCCTTTACTGAGGAAATCATGATATTTTTAAAGTAAACTGCATTCCAAGCACAGATAGTGCAGTACTAATTTTTGCAAGAGTTGCCACAGCAACATAGAACCTCTGCTCCCTCCCCCTCAGTCTGCCTAAAAATCTGGTTCGCAAATTGCCTTAAAAATACAGTGCTGGTAAATGGTAATTCGCTTAATTAGCACACTGCTATCTTGTAGAGAGCTAGCAGCATATGATCAACCCCTACCACAAAAGGAAATCTCATAGATTTTAGGAATTAAACCTTTAGAAAAGGATGAACATAATCAGTTGGAGTTGAATTTAGTCCCAGCTAGAGAAGTCTCAATTTTGACTTTGAAAGTCAATGGAGTGCTGCAGGAATCAGTGTGGGTGTTGAGCTGTAGCATTCTGCCTAAAGTCAACAGAGCAAGGAGGAATGCTTTGAGCTCAAAGGGCAAGTGTGACAGCATTTAAATTGGGGCTAAGTGTCTAATGTTCTTCTCTGCTCTTCTCTAGCAGATGTATTAGATGTATACAGGTCTGGCAATACATTTGACCTGACTGGCAATACCAGAAAACAATGCATTCCAAACACCCTCTGAAACATGGATTTCCCAAAGGTATTGCCAGTCAGGTTAAAGGTATCTCCAGACCTATATACATCTAATACATCTTCTCTACTCCACCTGGGGTAACCTGAGGACATGTGGCATAGGCGTTCCCTGGGGACAAGCAGCAGTGACACAAGGTATGCTGTTGTTTCTTGTCCCCAGGGAAGCATACATCCACACTTGTATGGATGGAGCCTGAGAGCAAGCACTGCCATGCTGACTGTGCCTGAAGGTTGTCGTCACCATTTCGTTTCACACCTCCATTTGCAAATTGGTCCAATATGCTTTGACATGAAGATTAATGTTATATATTGGTTACTTTATAAATAAATAATATTTAAGAGCACTGCAGGAACCTATAGCCAGGTGCCATTTGGTACATGAAGGTTAAATCAGGAAGGTAAAAGAATTTGACTTATGTATAAACAGTAAAAGGAATAAGTAGTTTCATGACAACATTTGAAGTTGTTTTCATTCTGAAGGGTTCCAAGCTGGCCTATTTTTAAAATCTGTCGTGATTTTAAATTTAATAAACTATTTTTTTCTAATTATAATTATCACAATGGTCCTCAACACTTTCATGAACAACATAGGGGGCACCATGGGAATGAATCACTAGATGCACGAGGAGCTGGGAGTGCTAAGTAAAGCAGAGTTACTCTTTACCAGATGGCATGTAGGGATTTAACAGCAATGGCTAAGTTGCCTGCTTTAGAAAGTAACTACAACCACAGAGTGCTTGGGGACAACAGAAATGAGCATTTTTTAGTACCTAAAAGGTGACTAGAACACTTACACTTCAATGGGACACTTTGCCCACTGTTAATTAGAAAATATTTTATTAAATAACCTTGTTTATGCTTTCTTTGACATGTTGCTCATTCCTCCTGACTAAGGATGGTGCTGTGAATACAGAGGAAGGTGAATGACCAAGTTGTTATGTGAAAGCAACAGTGTTCATCCATGTCAAAGCTTAGATGTATCTATTTTTGAGTCACACATGAAGCAAATTGTTCAACCTTGAAAAATCTTAAGCAAAATTTGCTGACTTGAGTAACAACAAAAAACACAAAACAAAATGAATCATCTCTCTAGAAAACATAGCCAATAAAACTGATTCTCCCTATTATTTAGCCTAGTTCTCAACCCTGTTGTACATTAATATTTCCAAAAGTAAAGAAGAGAGGGGAGGGTAGGTTGATTTTCTTCCCTCTGGTGGTAAATAGAACAGTTAATAGATGACAAATTTGGGAATACTGAATCTCTGGAGACCTAATCAAATGTGAATGTAGTCAGTCCCTACTGAGTGTAGGATGCAATGCCAGCTGGTGAGTAGCCTTTCAACTCCAGTTGGCATTTTCTCTTTTGCAGTGGATTGTGAGCTGTTTTAACACAACTGAGATTTTAAAAAAATTCAAAACAACAGCAAAAAACTGTTGGGATCAAAGTAACGAAAACTGTTTCTTATGAAATAAAAATCCTACAGAATTAGATTATATATGGAATATCTTTGTGGATAGTTTATATGGCAACTTGAATTGAATGTGTGGCATGTATCCAAGATGCAGGGCTGTTCCTGGCTGATGACAATAAGCAGGTCATTAATTGTCCTCATCAACCCAGGACAGCACTGGGTCATGAGTTGGACCCAGGGCAGCCTTGGGTTTTGGGCTGGGGGCAGCTCTGGGTCCCACACTGGGACTTGGCACTTCCCCATGCCTGATCCTGATGTTCAGCTGAGCAGTGGAATGCCCATGGTCTGTGACAGAGTCACCTCTTCCTCAATCCATGGACAAGTTTGGCCCTGGCAGGCATACAATTAGGATCTGATGAATTTTATGCCCTATCCCAGACATCACATGTCCTGTCATGCATGTCACACACTGTTTGGGATAAGACATAAAATTCCTCTGATTCTCATTGTGCCATTATTTTAACATCTGCAGGGTCTACTAATAGAATTTGGATTGACAACCTATTGTAGAATTCAACAGATTGGTTAAAAAACAAATCTATTGAACTATTTTTCTCCATTAAATGATGTGGGGTTTTCTTCCAGGGGAATACATTGCAAGAGATTTATCATTTTTATATAGTCTTAATATATACAGACGGATACTGTGCTAGTTTCAGATGGTTCTTAATAGTAGGAATGAAAATAATTTCTTCTTCAAAACATGTTGTTAGCTTGAAATGAGAATTCCTACTGTTTTAAGTGCTTGTAATTGACTAGTGAATACTAACCTGTCTTCAGATGCATAGATCCTGGAAAAAAATCCTTCCTGTTTTTGACCTGACCCTCTCCAGCTCTAAGTAAATATTACAGGTTAGCATCTTTCTTTGGATTTGTATACTTGTTTTGTACACTTACTTAATCTGTTCTAAACATATTTTACATCAATTTTGAAATTAACTGTAGTGATCTCTAGGTCAGCACAAACTACCTCTGATGTGAATGGAGTTCAGTACAGTATCTGTCTCTACCGAGTTTGCTGAAGGACTGTAGACCAAGAATGAAAAATCATGGTCATTGAAGGCTTGAAGATATATAACCCCAATCACTCTATTACTCCAGAATATGAAAATATTATGTTCATTTCAGAGTAGGTCAAAAATATAGGATAATTATTGTGGCTTTTTTTAAAATTACTTTTTCTGTGTCTGGTTAAAATTGATCTGTCTCTCTGAGTGCTTTTTTTATTGCTGGTGTTTCTTATTTTATTTATGGAAGCCTTTTTTAAAGTCACCACAAGTGACTTTTCTTTTAAAAAATGAAAAAAAAAATTACAGAATGCGTTTCATTTTTAAATAGATCCTTTATGGATTAAAAAAGCTCTTTATGTAACAATTTCAGCCACCCAACATCAATTATTTTTGAGGTGATAATAATTTGCTTTATGCTGCAAAACACAGAAGAGACAAGGTGAAAACCTGGTGTCCATGAAGTCAACTGCTGAAAATCCCATTGACTTCAAAAGGGTTGCAGTCTTTACCCGAGGAACTTACAGTGTAAATAAAGTAGCTGTTTTCTATAGGATGATAATTCAAATAAATGGAATATTTGTAAGGTATAACTTTCACACTGATTCACAGAAGTTTAGGGATGAAAGGGACCTCATGATCATTGGTTCCAGCCCCGCTTCTCTGGGCAGGAAAAACTGCTGGGGTCAGATAACCCCAGCAAGGTGTGTACCCAGTCTCCTTTTGAAGATCTCCAGGGTAGGTGCCTGCAGCACCCCTGCTGGAAGTCTGTTCCAGAGACTGAGAGTCTATTCCAGAAGAGACTCCCAGTCATCAGCTTCGATGACTTCAAAGTGCTTTTACAGACATTCATGTATTAACCTTCACGAGCAATTTGTGTACGAGTCCCTTGCTACATGTTATATGTATTGCCCAATTACTTTGTTAATCATGCAATAAATTTAGACTGGCTATATATGTAAATTAACTATAATGCCTTAAGAAAGGTCCAACTAGTTATAAAAATATTACTCAAAAATATGTAGTAACTTTATAGCTGGTTTCTATCTAGCTTTGCAAGTGTAGGCAGCCCAGCGGCTGGGAGACTGCAGCTGCAGTGATCCCCCAGACAAGGGGAGCACAACACAACTCTGGGGCTGGGAAATCACAACCAATGTGGTTCCCCAGCCCCAGGGGTACAGGGGCACTCCAGGCAGTGGCTGGGAGATTGCAGCTACTGTGATCTCCCAGACATTAGGTGCTCCATGCACCCCTGCAGCTGGGAGACTGAAGCAATGCTCTGTGGCTGCAGGGCCCGAGAGCAAAGGAGACTCCCAGCCATGGGAGCCTGCTTCTTGCTGATGCAGGGGGAGCCCAAGATTGGGTTTCCCTTCACCAGCAGTGAGATGTGATTGGATCTAATGTGCAATCCTGCAATTATGCCTCCTGCGAAGCATGTATGGCATGGCAGGAGGTGCAGTTGTGTGGATTGTGCATTAGATCGTAGGGCTGTGCAAAGCTTCAGGCACTGATTCAATTCAGAGGAGATTTGGCCCAATTTGGCGGCTGAATCTCCACATCCACCAGGAGCCCCATTAATCTCTCCGAATCGAATCAGAAGCCTCTGATTCGATTCAGAGAGATTCAGAGGGATTCAATGATTTAGCTATAGACACAGCTTTATATGTTTTTTCTATGTACTCGAGGTACCAGGCACAGCTCATGAACTCTGAGATGGTCGGGCGGATGGCGCGTCCCATGGGAGAATGGGCGGGGGGGTCCCCCGCATGCTTGGCAGTGGATTTGGAAGTGGACCAGAATTACTTCTAGTAGGGGGGCGGGAGCAGACAGGGACAGAGCCCTGTGCCTCCCCCAGTCCGAGCCCACTCCCCCTTTCCCTCCTGTTGCTTGGGGTCTGGGCCTGCTCCTCCCCTCCCTGCTACAGCAGCGGGGAGAGGGGAGGAGTGGGCCTGGACCTGATGCGGGGGAGGACTGGGCCTGAGAGTGGGGAGAAGCTGGGCCACCATAGTGGTGGGGGGGAGCAGCAGGCCTGGGCCGATCCAGTAACAGCAGGGAGACATGAGGAGTGGGCTCAGGGCTAGCCTGGGAGAGAGGGAGTGGGGGAGGAGTGGGCCCAGGCCTGAGGAAGGGAGGAGGACCCCCTCCCCCCACCACTGCTGCATTGGGTCAGGCCAGGTCTGCTGCTCCCCTCCACTGTCACAGCAGACCAGCTTGTCCCCCACTCAGGCTCACTCCTCCTGCCCCCCATGTTGGGCCAGGGCCCACTGCTCTCCTCCCCGACTGCTGCTGCGGTGCACCCACTCTTCTCCCACCCACACAGCTGGACCTGCTTCTCTGCCCACTGCTGCCATGTCAACCCACATCAGCCCTGCAGGTGGCAACAATGGAAAGAGGGAGGGGCAGGCCAAGGCCAGCACTGGTGGCCTCACCCCCTCCCTGCGGCGTCTCAACCCCACTCCCCACTGCACTGCTGTGGCCACTGCTGCAACTCTGGTGGTCTGCCCCACCACTCCACTCCATCATTACTACCTGCAGGGGCCAGGGTAGATGGGGTGAGGCCACCGCTGCTGGCCTTGCCCCCGCACTCCCCTGTTCTGTTCACTCCATTGCTGCTGCTTCCAGGGAGCAGGGCGGAGAGGGGGTGAGGCCAGCTGCCCTGGCCTCACGCCTCCTCCCCCATCCCCTGTGTCCATGCCGCCACCTCCTGTCTGAACGCTTCTTCGCACTCTGATGGGCTGTTTGTCAGCCAATCAGAGCACAAATAAAGCTTTATGGCAGATAGACAGATTCAGGCTTTTATAATATTAGAATTTTTCAAATGAGTTAAATTCTAATATAAACAATTAATTGAAGCCAGACATCAAGACTTCATGTTGACTAAGAGAGCTAAAGTTGCCAAAAAAAAGTCTTCCGATAAGATAGTGCCTGGTTTCCAGAGACTTTGGGAAATCCAGGTGCAACTAACATGCTGTCTCTCCTGGGCATGCGCTGGGCTCGGTGTGGGAGTGCACCGAGTTTAAAGTAAATCACTGTTTTTTCTTTTTCCCCGTGTCTACAAGAATGCATAATTTCTGACACTACTCTTAACTTTTACAACTTAGAAAATTCTAACTCCATTAAAGATGCAAGGTTTTCTAGGGCTGTGAAATGTGCTGCCCAGATTTCTGAAATAGTTTTTGGCAGGGCACTCCAAGCTGAAACAAGAAATATGGCAGGTGGCCAATTTTGTCTGTACACTATTATAGTACTTCTTTAGACCCCACATTAAAGGGTTTGCCCTGTTAGAGATGGTTTCCTATACTGGGATGACATTCCCAAACTTCTTTGGCATAAAAAAAGTTTTGTTCAATGCTGTACCTATTATAAATGAATGCTGTAGCATCTAAAAACATAAGAGCAGAACTACTGCATTTATAAACTCGTATTTCATTTCATTTTTCATTCTAAGGCCTTGATCCTGAATACAAGTATGCAAAACAAGACTGTGCACCTGAACAGTCACCTTGGCATCAATGGGGACCTCTCACATGCATAAAGTTAAGCACATGTGCAATATGTGTACAGGGTCAGGGTCTAAATCTATATAGTTATAGGAAAATAAGTAATAACATAGTGACCTACATATTTAAATACAGAAACAGGAATGAAAAATACCTTATCCACTCCTACTAACACTTAGACAATTCCTGACATTCTTTTCCTTTTTTAACATTGCATGAATGATCTGATTCTGCTTCATCGGTGAGCACACCTACACGTGATATTAATGCACAGAAATAAACTCTGGCATATTTTGCATCAGAGTTAATTCTCCTGAGTACCATTGTTTACATGTGCACCCAGGACCACAGCATGCTGAGCTAGATCAGAGCAGACCCAGCTGGCAGGGGATCTCGGGGGTCAGCCTGCCAGCCCAGGGCTGCTCCAACCTGGTTCGTTGTGCCACAGAGGGCTGGTTGGAGCATGAGGGTGCTTCAGTGTGGGGCTAGCCAGCAGGTAGCCCTTGCACTGAAATACCCTTGTGCCCCTGCCAACCCTGTTTGTCTACACATGCATTGCTGCAAAGTAAAAAATCCTGGCACAGGATAGTACTTGTATTTACAAGTACTAAGCTGCAGCAAAGTTAATTATTTTCCTGTGGCTTTCCTGTCCACTGCATGTGTAGACACTAAGATGTTACTGTGGAGCTAATTAGTCTATTTCGCAGTAAACATCTCATGTAGATGTGCCCTGTGGCTGCATCTACACAAGACACTGACTGTGCAGTAGCTTGATACTACCGTGCAGTAGCGTTGTTTGGCAACAACTGTGATGGGGTGCTACTGTGCCATAGTTTTAGGCTACTGCACAGTAGCATCACAAAAAAGACACGTGTCAGCACCACTACGCAGTAATTTGGGTTACTATGCAGTCCTTTAGTACTTGTTTATGCAAGTATTAAAGGATTGTACAGTACATACTGCACAGTTTCTTGTATAGATGTGGCCAGTGTGTACTAAAACATGCCTATTAATTTCAATGGGACTGCAGCACAGAGAATCATGGGATGTATCCTCTGAAGTCAACTAAACTGGTTATATCTTTATAGCACAATTAGCCTACCCTAGCCCATGGGCAAGAATCCCCATGCAAAGACCTACATTACTGTGCCCTCACTATCTCTGCACTTGCCAATGTATGTCTGTAGGCATATCCCATGGTTCTTTGCAGAGAAGCTCTAGGACTTTACCAAATCAGTTATAGCAAGTTCTTCTGCTATATAGTCTATAGTATAGTATATATAGACTTGAATTTAGATCTCCTATGCGGTAGGCAGAAACTCTACCACACAGCCACCAGGACTGGTATTGCTCTCAATTGCTAGGGGTCTTGACCTTCCAGGAGCCCCAGCCTCACATCGAGCTGCCTGGCCTCTGATTGGAGGAGCTGGAAGCAGAGCTGGAAACCTTTCAGGTCACTGCTCAGATGCTTGCTGGAGCTGGGGAGCCTCTCCTGCTGGCCGCAGCCTCTCATAGGGAATCCTGGAGCCCAGCGGGGAGCCTCTCCTGCCGGCTGCATGCCCCACTGCTGAGGGGAGGGTCCAACTGCTGCCTGCAGGTCCCACTCCTTCAGATGCTTCTGGGGCAACTGCTCCCGCCCCGCTGGCCCAGCTCTTTGAAACTCTTTCCTTGTGGTCCCTCGCTGGTCTCCCCTGAGTCAGCCATGCTGCCCCTTTTATCCCCCTCCAGGTGACCCAAGGAGCCAATCAGGGGACATGGAGGGTGAGTCTCTGGGGCCTGATTGGTGAGGAAAGGGAATCCCAAGCCTTCCAATCATCTTTTACCCTTTCAAAACCCCTGGGCCAAATCATTACCAAATTGATGAGGAAAAGGAATCCCAAGTCCTCCAATCATCTTTTACCCTTTCAAAACCCCTGGGCTAAATCACCACCAGCTAGCCTGTCACACCTGTATAATAATACCAGCCAAAATCAGAATCAATAGTGGAATGCAACAAGAAAATTGGCTACTGGTTTCATGCCTGCAACTTGCATATTCATAGCTTAGATCCTTGCCAGTTTTCATAGTCATAGAGAAGTAGGGCTTGAAGGGACCTCCAGAGGTCATCTAGTCCACCCCCTTGCCTAAGGCTGGATCATTGCTAGGCAGAGCACCCCATACAAACCATAATCTAAACTTTACATAAGGCTACCCTCAATCCTGGCAAAACATAGACCTAACACCCTAACTTGACACAGGTAAAGCAGGGGAACAATGGCAGCCAAAGTATATAAAAAGTTCTCAATATAAGCTCAAGAGATCCTGGGAAGAGGGCCAAAGCCCCCACTATAGAGGAAGGCAACCCCCCCCAGTCCATACCAATTGCACTGTGGGGCAAAATTCCTTCTTGACCCCAAATGTGATAATTGGTCTGAGTGGAGGGACAAGACCCTCTAGCCAGGCACCTCTGGTTTTGGTCCTAGCAGGAGCACTAGGACACCTCAGTCAAAGTCCCCAGCCTTGGCTATAGTCAGCACTTAATGCCTCTGGGAAGGCTTAAAAACACCATGACACATGTAGCAAGAATGTGTGTGTGGAGGGAAGGGATTGGAGGCAACCAGCAAAACTCAGAAGCAATGGAAATACCTGTGATACAATAGGCATAACTATGCCTAGATCATCCCCGACCAGTGGCTGTCCAGTCTCTTCTTGAACACCTCCAGTCCACATCTTCCCTAGGCAGTCTGTTCCACTGCCTCACTGTTCTAACTGTGAAAAAGTTTTTCTGGACATCCAATCTGAACTGATAACTGCAAGAGAAACATATTGCCAGTCAGCATGTACAGACAAACCATGAGGACTGTAAAGTAAATCTAAGTGGTAAAGATAACTGCTACCAGTAACAGCTCTCACACCTTTGAGAACTTGAAGTAGATTCTTTGAAGTTACCAAATGGAGCTAGTTCTCAAGCAAATGTTTTATTACCTTCAAAATGGAAAAGGTGTGACCTTTGTAGACAATATAACAAGCAGCATTTGTACATGCTGGCCGCTGCAGCCAGAACCTTAGCACTGTTACACATCGAAGGAAAAGAGGCTGTAACAATTATAACTCCACGCAGAGAAACCAGGAAGATGACAAGTGGAAAAGCAACAAAATAATCAGAAAGTTTCAGCAATTTCAATTCTGTGAAATAACAGTCATGGGAAGGGCAGAGATTCTCTAGGAAAATTCATAAAAGCGAAAAAATTGATCAGTGTGCAGCTGTACTCAGAAGTAAAGCAGCCCTGGAGAGCTGAGTAATTCCTAGACAGTTTAATTAAAGGCAGATATAACTAGTAAAAAAAAATAAAAATAAAAAAGCAGCAAGAGTAAGGCTACTTGGAGAATCCAATTTAACTTTATCAGAAGCAAATGGTATCTGTTAAACTGAAGAGTTAAAGTATTTGCTCAGGTTCCCTGCAAAGTCAACAGAGCACCACACTGTAAAATGACAGTCACCAAATTATACAAGATACAGAAGTCAGCACACAATACAGTAACCAGTGGTAAATGTGACTGCAACCCAAGGAAATAAAAATCAGGTATCCTTCAAAGAGGCATTAGACAAAGAGCATACAGCAAACCTAACTGTGTTTTAAAAGAAATGCTAGTCTATGCAGAAAAATTACAGAGTTGCTCTGAGGGAGGTTTGTGTACAGGCAATAGAGGAAGGGGACCAGAGGTGAAAAATTGGAGTACATATGGCCACGCTATCAGGTAAGTATATGTAAGGATACACTGGTATATCCTTAATAATATACCAATGCCATGCTGAACTGACATAGGAGACAAGTGTGATGTTATAACAAACAAAACTGGGTAAATACTGAGCAAATGTACTCATAAGCATTTTGATTAAATTGACTTAATTTTATTGTGCCTTACTGGTTGGTTTCCTGTAAACACTGGATTTCACATCTATATGGACATTTGGGGAGGAGTTTTTTTCTACCAATATAGATCCAGAGGTATGAATGAGTATATGATGTGATTACAGGCTCCTACATATGTAGAAGCTGTAAAAACTGCATTGGTTTGAGACAGGATATTAGGAGGAACCATAATGGCAGTGAATTTCAAACCAGCCACTGAATAAGCATTCTCAGATGAGGAACAGAGAGAATAAATATGGATATACGTACATTTGGAGGTGGTTAAAAGGGGAACATTTGAAGAAGGGCATCAGCTGTTGTGTTTTAATTGTTGTGTCTGGATAGGCCAGGAATGATACAGATATAGCAAAACTGTTCTAGCATCAAATAATGATAATATAATAATATTATATTGTTATTATTGTTGTTCTTCTTCTTATTATTCATATATACTAAATAATACTAATAGCAATAATAATGCTGTTGACACTGACATTGTGAAGAGAAGAGTAAACATAAGGGTGTTAGGCATTGGACAAATGAGGCTTAAGTCATCCTCTCCCTGGCGAAGAAACCCATCTTTTTTTAAATCTGGCATCCTTGTACTGTAATGTACTATAATAATCCTTGTACCAACTATCATGCTGATTCTTACCCAAAGGGAACCGGAGATTTGAAACAAGCCCCCCAGATTCCTAAGTCTGCCCTCTCTCTGTTCCTGTCCCTGAGAGACTCAAAAACCTAATTATTTGTTCAGGCATGCACCTTAATAAAAGCACAGGTTGTTCAGCCAGGGAAGAAAACAATGCCCTGAAACCTTCATCTGCAAATACATAACAAATAACAATCACATAAAAACAAATAATGACTAACAAATCATTAGTAACAGATAATCACAACACAATTCACAATCTAGTGGCTGAAATTTGTTCCCCAATTCATTCAATGAACAGTTGCAAATAACATACAGAATTTTTATAACTATCATTTGGTTTGAAGCTACATTTGTCCGGTACATTACATGGCTAATAATTCAACCTGCTACAGTTTACAAGAGTGTCCTAGAAATGGTAATTGTTGTCCATTTTTAGAAATCAAAAGCTGCAATTGTCACTCAGGGACCTATAAACACAATCCTTTAGGAAAACATCTCTGGCCTGGCAACAGAGAGGACAGTGTGAGCTGACAGGGTTTGAGATCGAAATGCTACCTGATTGTCTGCATTCAACAGATGAAGAACTTGACTTGAACCAAAAAAATCTACTTTCTGAATGCAGATGCTAATTCACAGTAGCACCACTCTCAAGAGATAATTTTTTTCCCATGGCCTAGATTGCATATAAGAGTAGTCAGTCATATATAATTGGGTCCTAAAAGTCCTACCAGTGGTGCACACACACACGCAATCCTACTTCCTCTCAGAAAGTTTATAGTAGCTGTAAGGCAAAATAGTAAGAAACAACTGGTTTGTATAGCATCGAACAATGCCATTACACTTAACAGATCTTGCCGATTAGGTTGATAGTCTGGTGACAGTGGGGAATCCTAATAAAGTTTGGGTTTGTGTGGACCCTGAGGGCCACATTTCACTGCCAGTTGGGCAACTGCATAATCATTGGATTTAATGGGGTGGCATCAATGCAAAATGAGAGTTTGTCCTTAAAGACTGAAACTATCATATGCATTAAAGTTTATCCTATGGACTTGTTTCCATCATTCCCAAAGCAATAAGGTTCACTGTTACAGATGCTGAGGGATCCCCCCACCCCAGTGATCTGGTGCCCCACCAGACCTGGGAGGCACCAGCTGCCCACGGTGCTAAATCTGCTTGCAAAAAGAGAGAAGCTATTTGTGAGACTGAAAAATTACAGGAAAAAAGAAAAAATATCTTCATATTTGCATTACTTTTGTCCTAGCCCTGTCACAGATGAGATACTAAAGTGTCTTTTAAAACAGAAGTTAATTGATATTAGGACAAATTACACAAAAGAATATTCAGAAATGTAATAGCAGAGGACACAAGTTCACGTGGTCCTGTAGCATTGTTACTGTAGCATGCCCATACATTTGCATCAAAAGCATTAAGTAGGTCATGACAATACTATGATGAAAGCGAGCTATTTGCAATTTTGTCTGCTTGCTAGATTCTACCCATACATTCGTGGTCTAGAAATGGGTGAAATGAAAACAGACAAGAGGCTATTATAGTTTGGTCTCAACAAAAAAAAAATGTATACTAGACTCACTGTGCTTACAAAGAAAGCTTCCAAGATTGCAGTAATAAACCTCAAATTGCTGGCTTTGAGAACAAATGCTTATAGTAGATACGGTATTCAAGAGTTGTTTTAACTAATACCACTTCTGTACAGGATAACACAGTTCCAGTCTCTGAGGTTTGGATAAGATAGTTTCTATTTTGCCTACTAAAACATATAACACATTTAAACATGAAACACTTTCCCACTTGGCCTTGCAATAGCTGAAAGAGATAGTTGTACAATGTTGGCTGAAATCAGACCTGAGTAGTGCTGAGTAGTGTCAGTCACGTTTTCATGATTAAATAATTATATAAACCCATGTAGTCATGGGATCAGGAATGAAGACCAGTTGTACAATAATTCCTAGACAAGGACTAAATGGGAGAAAGACTGGAGATGTGAAAAAGGAAGTTTCAATGACCTTCAAAACTTTCAACGTCTTTTCCCTTGAAAGTACACCCCATTCTAACTCAGTGTCAGACATCCACAGTTTCCATTTTGTGATTTGAAGAAGAGTTTTACAGCATGGGAAAATGATGGCAGGATCTTGGACAACAGAAATGGTAAACAGTATACTTTAAAATAATAAAATAAGGGGAAATATGACTTTGCTTCATATGATAATCATTTTTGAACAGCTCAGCTAAGCACAGTCTGTCTGTTGAAGTGTATTCATGGAATATAAGCTTGAATATTATTAGGCAATCTTGGAATCCAATAAAATGTCATTAAAAATTAATAGGAAAATGGAAAGGAAACTTTCTAGGGAATAATACTAGTTATAATGATATCTTACAATTGGATAATGGTCTTAATGACCACAAAAGATGTTGTCAGCATGAATTAATTATCATTTCACCCACTATAATACAAATTGTATTAAACCCATTTTACAGATGTGGAAACAGACAAAGGGCATACAGTCTCAGTTACTCTTCTCTCTATGCATTTATAGTAGACTGGGAAAAGGAAGTCCTTTAACCTGCTTTCCTAGGTCCTAAAACTGCCTGTGATGCTGACCAGAGCTAAGTACAGTGCAGGCAGTGTAGTATGCAGATCTACTCTGTGCTCCCTGATTTGTCTCTCTGATCTTCTTTGCTAACTGCTCATGGCCCAACTTAAAAATTTTAGTACATTTAAGTTCATTTGCGGGGGAATGGGAACATAATGGGTTCCTTTTTGGATGTAACAAACATACTTTTAAACACTGGTTTCTGTAGCAACAAGAACAAGAAAAAACTCACAAGTTTCTCCCACCTACTCATTTTTAATGCAGCGAAGCAGATGGTTTTGATAATGCAGGTATTACAGCTTCTAATTTACTGAGTGTAGACAGAAATATAAATACTGAAATGTATGTACTTTGCAGCACTGAGTATCACAAAGAAGACAATGACTTCACAGCATTCAATCCTCCCCAAGTTTCTGTAGGCCTGTGTTGATAATCCTAGTATTTATCACTAAGGAGGTACTGCCAGAGTTCACTGCAGGTAGATCTCAAATCTCAGCCAAGATTTCTCTTTTATTTTCTGGCTTTCTGACAGGGCCAATGACTTAATGAATCCACGTTTTACACCTTTGACAGTCATGCAGTTTTTTTGACCTGACCAGACAACGTCTAGCTGGGTTTTGTAAATAGGTCAGTATTTGAGATTTGTAAAGGCAGATGAAACACCCCTTTTATTGCTACCACCAACATTGAAACCAGCTTGAGGTTCTAAAGGAAAACATCTTTAATGGTCTCTTGTCACTGCCAGTGGAGAGGAAATCCTTTTTTTGTGACTGTATTTGGTCCATGGATAAGAAGTGGGGGAAAAACCCCTTTAAATATCTGTTACTGTCAGAGGCCCAAATATGTATACGGAGGTTTTTTAAATAATAATTATAAAAAATTAAGACTGGAGTCTCTTTTCCTGTTCCAGCTACTTTGGGGCACAAGCATGAACAGCATGTGCCCCACAGCAGTTGGAGGGGCATGGCAGCGGCAGGAGTGCAGCGGGAGCGTGGCAGCGGTAATCAGGGGAGCTCCTGCAGACACCGCTGGTGCTGTTGGGGGGAGGGTGGGGAGGGTGGCGACCACCTGCAGCTGGCAGTGGTAGCCAGCAGGAACTGCAGACTGCCCAAATACACGGCCGGTGGTGTCGGCAGTGGGGTGGCAAGAGATGACCAGCCACACGCACTGCTGACAGTGTTGGCAGTGCCTTTTTGCAGGGGTGCACACTCTGGGGCTGCACGCTCAGGGGGGACCACCAAGCTTAGGGGGTGCATGTGCACCCATGTGCACCCCCTATGCATCGCCCCTGGGCACAAGAAACAGAATCTGTCTCCATCTGTCTCTGAATGTTGAGTCATTGATACAGGCTACATCCTTTAGAGCTTGGTCTGCTCAGATTCAGAAGTCAAGAAGAATGTAGGAGGCTCTCTTTTCAGAGCTTGGGTTGAGTCCCAGGCTTGAGATCCTGCTGTTTTGATTGGTGGAGCCCATCCACCAATCAGGAGGCAGCAGGAGAAATAAAGTCAAACGCCTTTTCTGAGGGGAGGGGGGAGAAGAGCTCTCCCAGACTTGATTGAAGACTGTAAACTATCAGGTCTGGAAGACTTCAGGGGCAGAGCCCTGGAGCGTATAAAAGGAGCTGCGTGCCCAGCACAAGGGGCAGATGCAGCAAGGGACTCAAGAAGAGCAGAGCCAAGAAGCTCTGGGGAGCTATAGGCAGTAGGCCCAAGGATCCTGAAGCTGCCACTGGAGGAGCAGCCTTGGGAGCAGTGTGAGACTGCTCGGGCCCATCACGGTGCACAGTTTGGTGTGCAGAGCCCAGGGTTTGGAAGCCGTAAGCGGTGGCTTGAGCCTGCAACCCTGGCAGGGCCTTGGGGCCCGCAGTGAGGTGGCTTAGGCCTCATCTCCCAGCAAGAGGCCAGATCCCATAGTGTGCAAGGTGGTGCATGGGCCTGAACATTGGGAGCCACGGAGCAGTGGAGGCTGCTTGGGTTAGCCACCTGGCATCAGGACGGCTGGCCAGAGCCTGAAGGGCCTGTCCTGTGCTAAGAGAGCCCTCAGTGCTGAGCCAGGGCACGGGAAAATGGTAGTGTTGCAGTGTGAGGCTCAGCACTCAGAAGCCAGCCTCTGTGGTATAGCAGCTGAGAGGAGCTGAGCCCTCGGTGCCCAGAGCAGGGCACAGGGTGGAGAGGAGCCCAGCAGCTCAGGAGAGGCCTGGAGAGGCACTCCAGCAGAGGAGACCCCATTGAGCTGTGCCCTGACCACCACCACCTAAGGGAGCGTGAGTCACTGGGCCCTTGAGTCCCACAGGGGAAAGACATTTGGGGCGGGCAAACCCAGAGAAGGGCTGGGTGAGCAGCGCCCCCCGCAACCTTGTCAAGGCCCTAAGGGGAGGGACCCTGGTGCTTCCTGGACACTCCCCCCCAC
Organism: Alligator sinensis; assembly: GCF_000455745.1. Classification (NCBI taxonomy): domain Eukaryota; kingdom Metazoa; phylum Chordata; order Crocodylia; family Alligatoridae; genus Alligator; species Alligator sinensis. The sequence goes on from NW_005842274.1 coordinate 917,641, forward strand.
AAGGGACCCCATTGGAAGGAGGACTATCTCTTGCCATGGGTCAGGGACTATATTAAGGAAATAGATGCTATTAAGATTGTTCATGTTTGTACCTTATATTTTGCAATTGAAATGCTGTATTGTGATGTTGCAAATAGTGTTATTTATGTTTTGACCTTGGTTATTGGTTAATGTTCACTGTGTAAATATATGTATATGATATTTAGTTTTATGTTTATGTATATTATAATTCAATAAATTATATATAGTTAAGAACTTTGGACTTGGCCTAACTCTATAGAGGAAAGAGGGATCTGCTTGGAATTCTGGCATCCTTCTCATAGCACCCCCTCCTGCCTACCCATCCCATCCTATGGAGAATAGGGCACACCCTTGGGTGTACTTGGGTTACAAGAAGAATAACCAATGTGTTCACTTCCATGGCATTAAAGAGAATGTCCACCCGTTATGGTGACATCCTCATAGTATGTTCACAGAACTGAGAGACTGTTGAGTTGGTGAGTCATTTTCCAAATTATTTCCACTGTGCCTTAGGACCTTGATGAAGTGAATGCCTAGTATGTTTGGCACATGTTGTGTACTGCTGAACTGGAAGATCTGGTGGTATGCTGTTGTTTACGTGTCATCGGGGGTGTGGTTGTGGGCAGGACTTTCAGAAACATGGAGAAGAGCAAGGTTTGAGGAAGCCAGGATAGCAATTGCATTTATCTCTCTGCAAGCAATCCTTATGTTAGAGGATGTACTGCTACTGTGTATGGCTAGAAAGTGGAGAAAATGACAAGCTTAAAGAGAATCCTGTATGAATTAGTTATTCAGTGGAAATGAGTGGAATTGTCTCTGTGTGAATGTGTGATGTTCTGCAGGACTAGAAAAGTCCAATTTTGGGGATTTTTTTCTGAATGGGTGACAAGGTAGAGCCTTATAATGGTGCAGCCAGAATGGAACACTTCCCTTATTTTAATTTCCATTTTATATCCCCTGTATTCAAACTCTAGTCAAATGGAATTTTGTAATGACTTGTTCAGAAATGTAGGGTTTACACTGTCCTGTGCTTCTTGCCTAACTGATGCTATTTTATGTTTGAGCATTTTCATGTAGTTCGTTTTCTAAATGGAATCTATTGATTATAGCAATGCTATCTTTTATTTATTTTACTGGAAAAAATATTTAAAGTAGAATTGCATGATTTGAAATGTTTTACATTGTCCTTGAATAAAAAAGGCCTAGAAAATACCTCATCTATGCAATGATACAATGCTTTGGAATGTACCTCAGAATATCCTATGAAAGGTGTGGCCTCAAAAATGGGTTGATTAAACTGAGCCTAGATATAGTAAATAAAATTGCAAATAGTTTTCACTGTATTCAATAATCCACATGCCTATTATAAGGTTTTGTTTCTTAAATCTGACAAACCAAACCAGGAGGTGGTTGCCATTGAGGCTAGGGACAGACATTTAAAAAGCCTGAGCCTGAATTGATTCAACCTTTGCTGGCTAGGCTGAACCAGTTTCCAACCATACAGACAATCCCTCTGGATTGAGGAAATTCAGGCACATGCCTGCAGTGACTCAGGCTAGAAGCCAAGGGGTGCTAGAGCAGCCCGACCTTCCCTTGCACAGAGTTGAGCTGAGGCAGGGGGACATGGCCAGGCCCTGGTAGGACTTTCTCAATAGGGAGGTCTGCCTTCATGGTCCCAGGCTTTCCCCTGCTGGCTGCTCAAGGGGCAGGAGTGTTGTCGGCTCCCGGCCCCCAGCTAGCACTCTAAGGCAAAGGTGGGTGTGCAATGCATGCATCTGTTGATGATACAGAGCTTTTCAATCTCACTCCCTGCTTCATCAGACTGTCTGCAGCAAACTGACAGGAGAGCAAGGCAGCACGGGGCCTGATAAGAGTCTTTATCACTTGATTAGCAAAACAATAGCCTCTCTGCCATCACTGCAAACTTCTTAAACAGCTTACCAGGATATTGATTAGCTCCAAAAGCCCTGTTGTCTGCCTGCCTGTCCCAGTGAAATTGGAGAGAGACGCACACAGGCACCTGTCATCATTAGCTAGCATACCACATGCCTAGGGTCCCTGGGGCTGGGTTCCATGTTGTGAGAGTTGGGAGGGAGGGACAGGGGGGTGGGTTTTCCTGCTTGAGCAGCAAAGGAGGGGTGGGCCAGTAGGGCGGGGGAAGTCAGGCAGTTCCTGCTGTGTCTGCTCTCTCTGCTGGAGCCTTATACTGCACTAGCTAGTATACCACGTACTGGCTATGGTCCGTGCTGTGGGAGAGGGGAGTAAAGGATCCCTGCTTAAGCAGCAAGTGGTGAGAGGGGAGGGGAGAGGACGGGGAGGAGGAGGGGTTGGGGGACATGGGGAAGCCAGCAGACCCTGCTGTATCTGCATGCCTGTGCCAAAGGAGCTCTGCCCAAGGAGCAGAGGGGAGGGACAAGCCCTGCTGTGAAGCAGAGAGTCCTGCCCAGCCCAGAGAGCATACCGAGATGCTGGGGGAGTCTGGTTTATCTTAACCCAGCAAGGGGTCTGGGATAAACCAGTTTGACCCAATCAGTTAAGTCTGGTACTACATTCAACCAGGTTTATCACAAACTGGTTTCAGCCATTTTCAAACTGGTTTATGTGCACTGAACATCTGTTCTGTTACAGGTTTAAACCAGTTTCGATCACTTAAACCAGTTTATGTGTAATATCTGTCCCTTTCCTGAGAGAACAATGCAAAAGTGGCGTGCTGTGACATAATTTATAAGTTATAGATGCTCCCTAGTAGGAGACTGAGGGAGGTAGGAATTAGTAAATGGTCTCTCAGGGAACAGCTAGTTAGGATTCAGTGGTCTACACATGCATTTGCTGCAGCACCAATTTATTCACAAGTAAATTACTCATGAGTAAACAGTGGTGAGCAGGCCTCTACATGTGCAGGGAAGTGGAAGCAGATTTGCTGCCAATCTGCTCTTGTTTCCTGGGGCCCTGCAATGGGCTCTGGCCACCACCTGGGGGGGGGGGGGGGGGGGGCCCGGCCCCCCTGGAGCTCCAGGTCCCAGATGTAGCCACCAGCAGCCAGCAGCCCTTTTCAAAAGCCAGCTGTGTTCACTGATTCCTGACCAGCCACTTCCCTGGCCAGGAGCAGTGTGCACAGCACTGGGACAGCACGCAGTAGTGCTATCCTTGGTGCCTCTCCCTCCCTGCACCATGGCTGCTCCTGCTCCTGCCCCTGACATTGATGACTAGTACCTCATGCTCCTGCTGGATGCCATGATGGACCTGCTGGCCTGCTGCACCAACTGCTGGCTGGTCCATGGCTGTCCACCATTGTGGACCACTGAGATGCCTTCACACATGTGAGTGCTGGCAGGGCAGGCAGTGCCCACAATGCCCGCGGGAACTCTGGCATGCTGGGCCTGGTGGAGAGTGGGTACTTTGTGCCGGGGGTACCGGACCTGCAGCTGGGCACCATGACAGTCCTATCCCTCCTCATCAGAGACCCCACCTACCCACTTCTGCCTTGGATCATGCAGCCCTACAATGGCCAGCTGAAAATGCAGAATAAAAGATAGACGTAGGAATATTTTAGCTGAGAAAATAATTTTTGTGGTTTATAACAAACTTAGAATGAGGATGTGTATATGTTCATGTTCCAGGAATCTCTGAATATGACTGTTTTCATGAAAAGGTTAGAAGTGAAAAATCTATATTGCATTTTACAATTTCAAGTCACTTTATCAATACTTAGTTTCATCTCTTTGTGTTAGGCACTGAATTGTTAAATTCACTCTCCAGTACAAAATAGCAGTAAACAACTTTCTGATCAATAATGTATTGTCTACCTCATAGGAATATTCTCTTCCACTTAGGGATCACATCATTTTTCTGTCAATAATTGTTGCCTTGTATGATATGTAAGCAAGGCACATTCTCTAATTTCCTTCTAATTCTATGTATGTTTTGCAGGTAGGATGAAATTATATGACAGAAGTGGAAGGACTGTTCAAGCTCATAAATGTAATTGACTGCATATTGTACTGTTTTATATCTGTGTGGGCTTATTTTGAACCACGTAATCCCTTTAATCCAAGGTTGAAGACACACTAATTTAAATACTGACCTTAATTGCAATATATGTTGATAAAACCATTGCTTGAAAGAGATGTTTGAGGAGTCTTGGGTTGCTTTCTGGAGATTCATAATTAACAAGCAATGGATGATCTTTGCTTTTCCCATTAATAAAATGTATCAGAGAATGTGATTGCTTTGCTTAGCATATATTCTCCAGAACCCTCTATAGCATGCCTAAAAGTGATTACAATGAGTGAGATCAACTATACAAGTTGATTCTTGCACAAGTTCTTTGTATCCTCTTAGTAGAGTACTTTTATAGGTATATTCAATTATAGGAAGGAGGATATAAATATAAATGTATTCATTTTATAGATATCCAAAAATTGTTAAACAGCTGCAAGATTGGTTCTAATAATATTTTTGTACTTAGCAAGGACTATATTGAATAATAGAATACAGTTTTTTTCACCCTATTTTCAAAAGAAAATTAGACAGCAGAATGCCATAAAGCTGGTAAAGTCTTGGAAAATATTTTTGGGTAAATTGTCCACATAACACTGCATTAGCTCTGTATTCCTCCTATGGAATGCATATATAGAGGGATTGGAGGCCCAATCCCTCTATAAATGCTCTTCCTGAAATTACTAAGGAAACATTCATAAGTGACAGATCAGAGAATACTAAGATTGATGTTTCTTAAATAAGTAAGTTTTTAGCCCAGGGAGACTAGAATACCACCTGCCTCTACAGGTGAGGTCTCCAGATCTAAAAGAATGAAAGTCTGCTTAGTCTTTCATGCTTACCATTTTAAAACCATCTGCTTAAGTGACTGTTGCAAGGAAATGCTGAAAATTCTGGCACCAGCATTTGTTTTGTTTAATAGTATAGATTAACATTTTGTAATGTGACCTCTGATTTAGGGGTCCTTGGATTTTTAGTCTCCAAATTGTGCCACATTGGAACAGTTTTTCAGATGAAAAACTGAGCATTGTTTTTAGCTGAAATTATTAATATGAAACCCAAAAATATTATATTTGGAGGTACCCAAAGTCTGTTGTCACTTTGCAAACAGCTGACCTATGTCACCTTCTGGCTCAGGAATAGGGTTGCAAACCCTCAACATATTTTTAAAATGAAAATCTGCAAACTTTTACTGACAACAAGACTTTTTTACTGATGCACTTTTACATAATGTAAATGTAACCCTTCTGCCAGGTTCTGAATGGCAGCAATAAGGCCAAAGTTCAAATTTAGGAGTTTAACTCCAATTTTCTAAATCTGGCTTGAGTCCTCACCAGGGATCTTTGTATTCTCTGATAAAAAACCCCCAATTTTCAGGTTAAAGAAGTAACCCCAAATCCACATTTTTTCATGATTAAAATGAAATGCTGCTGATACATCCATCCATCCAATATATAGGTGGCAGGGGCCTATATACATATATGTGTGTGTGTATATATATATATATAGCGAGAGAGAGAGAGAGAGAGAGAGATCTATATATAGATATATATGTATATATAAATATATATATGTATGTGTAAATATAGCTATAGATATATATATATATAGCGGTCTTTCATTTTGATCATGAAAAAATGTGGATTTTGGATCACTTCTTTAAACCCAAAAACTGGGGATTTTTTTTTTTTATCAGAGAAAACTAGGGTCCCTGGTCCTTACTCAGAAACCTGGAACTTCCCTATGTGCAAGCAATGTTCAAATAAAACATGGTTTATTGGAAGGAATAAGGAACAAATATAGAACCTTAGAGAAAATATCAACTATTAAACATTAAGTAAAACCTAAGTTGTTGAAAGTTCCAGTCTTACTTGACCACAGCAATGGTTTTACAACAGGCTTCTCCCATGCAGGGATCCCCTACTCACCCTCACACCCTAGCACCCCTGAATGCACCATGCTGCACACCTGCAACATTACCCCCTGCCAGCTTTGTTACCCCCATCTTGGCATGTGTCACCATACACTGTCTCTCCCCTATCCTGGCCCAGCAGTTCTTTCCCAGATATACTACCCCACTTCCTTCTCTGCTGTGCCTCATACTGGTCAGGGCCATGTGGCCCTGCTTACCTTTGAGTTGAGCAGCTGTTACAGTGAAAGGATGGGATTCAGCAGCAAGATTCAATCAAGCTCATGCTTTCTTTCATTTTTAGAGGGAGCTCATTTTCTTTTACAGACTTTATGAACAATTATTTTAAGCATTTTTTAGTAGATTACCTGTACACTTTTGGACAGTTGGCAACCCTGTCCAGGAAGGAGAGTGATAGTTAGGAGACACAAGTTATATTCCTGGTTCTGCCATTGCTGTGTCACTTAGGCAAGTCCAGCGGTAGGCAATTATTTTGGGTGGAGGGCTGCTTAATGAGCTTTGGTGAGCTGTTGAGAGCTGCATGGATAGCCCTGACCCTTGACAGGCACTTTCCATACCACAGCCTGCGCCAAGGTCTGGGGCTTCCTTCTTGTGCCCTGTGAATACGGTGAGCGGCAGGGAAGCAAACAGCCCGGTAGGGGCTGTGGTCCTTGCAGCGCTGGCTGAACCCAGGGACCAGGCACCAGTGCCAAGCAGAGTACCCTCCCTCCCCCCTCCCCACCCCCTGCTGCTGCTCCCTGCTGCCTGCCAGGGCTGCATACAATGGGGCAGGGGCAGGCAATTATTTTGGGCAAAGGGCTGCTTACTGAGTTTTGGCAAGTAATCGAGGGCCACATGACAGGCAGTTAAGGGCAGATAAATATTAATTTTCTAAATTTTTTAGGGGCCCCGCAGGCCAGATAGAATGGCCTGGCAGGCTGCATCTGGCCCCTGGGCTGCATTTTGCCCACCCCTGCCATGAGAAAAGTGTGGGAAGGGTCCCCATACCCCTCCCCTCACACCAATGCCTTGCCCACCTGAGCTTTGTGCTGCTTCCCCCCTGGCCATGGGCTCTGTGCTGCAGCCACCCCCAGCACCATGCTCCATGCTTCCGGCCAGCTGCAGCCCTGCCTCCACCCTTAGCTTCCCTACCTGGTGGAAGGAGAGAGTGGGATGCCAGTGAAGCCTGCAGTAGCAGTCGCAGCCTGTGCTAGCGGGGAAGGCCCTTCCACCCATGAGGGTGGGAGTGAGGCATAATAGGATATGTTGGGGGTGGGCATAGATGCCTCACTCCCACCCTTGTGGGTGGAAGGGCTGGGCAGGACACAATTCATTGTGGGGTGCCACAGGCTGGATGAAAGTGCCTGGTGGGCCAGATCCAGCCTGCAGGGTGTATTTTACCCACCCCTGGGCAAGTCGCTTTATCTTCCTACTCTTTATTCATCCAGTTTACTTATGTTTGTCCTTAACTTGAGTAAACTTGAAGTAAAATCCTGGTGAATACAAGTCTGTTCATAATTTTCATACTAGCTTGGCTAAGGCATATCTTGGGATTCTTCATAGTTTTTTATTTGGCTTGCCATTGCTTGTGGAGCCTGTAAACTGTTTTGTTTTCACAAAGATTTTACCTTGAGTTTGCTGATTTGGAGTTAACAGACTCAAGTTAAGAAGGTCTTTTGGGCACTTTTAAACATGCTCCAACAAGTTCTGATTAGAAGGCATTGGAGCAGACTTGATTAACCGAATCTGCTGGAGCGTCCTAATCAGAATGCTCCAGTATGCTGCAGCATCTTGTGTATTCAGCATCCAACATTTCAAAATGGTGGCAGGGGCACTTTAACCAAAGCTTGTCAAATGAGCTTTAGTTACGATGAATGAGCTTTAGTTAAAGTGCCCCCATTTTGAAATGTGGGACGCTAAATACACAAGATGCTGCAGGTGTTTTAATTAGAGTAGCTCTTGAGATCCACTCTAATTAAAACACCTCCTCCTCCCTTTATTTTCCTATTAGTGAAGAGCAGCCTAATTCTTTGGGGCAAGAATTCTCCCTTGATAGATGTCTGCATACTGCCTAATATAGTCCAAGGCTACATTCTCCGCTGATACCACAGGAGAGATGGGAACAAAACTCAGATTTCTCATTTTGTTCAGTCTGTTAACCACTAGACTGTTTAATAGAGACAAAGGATAATATTTTAAAACCCAAGGGCCTGCAAATTAATTTACTAGGTCCATACTTTGGCATGTTGGATGGTCCCATACTCCTAAAGATACATCCATACCATCCAAGAATTGCACTAGGGAGTCCTTAGGTGGTACAGACCATGCCCACTCCTGCTGCATAACACCCCAAAATGGATGTGATTGAGCTGTTTTTGCAGTACTGGTGCTCACTAATAAACTGTGTATTTTGAGTAATATTATTACTGTGAGGCATGTGCTGCTCTAAGATGGCTATGTTGCAACCATTTCACAGCATAGTGTGTGCCCAGCAATGTGGGCTTCTTCACTGCATCACTGTCTAATCCAGTTCTCAGTTGGCATAAACATGGCCTAAATCACTTAGACACTTTTGAAATCTCTGTCTTAGATGCCTAAGTAGAGATTTAGACAGCTAATTTGGTCTCACACAAGTCTGAAAATTCTGACCAAAAGATTCACGACAAGGGGCCTGACATTTCAGGCTACTGCTACAGTTATACTGGCATAGTGATGTTGGCAGAGCCCCTATGGCAGTGGAATTCAACTTTTTAAACTTAAGGCATTCCTCTTTTGACTTGAGGCACCCCTTTATAACTTCTGTGAATGGAGAAGCCATCCATTTAAAAAAAACTAAAATATTGATTACAGTGCAGAGGGGTGGAGGACTAGCTTGAGGCTATTTTTATCTCCTGCCTTTATCTTACCTCGTGTACCTTCAAAAGATCTCACAGCACCCAAAGCTGTCCCAGCACCCTGGCTGAGAATCACTGCCTTGGGGGATACATGACATTTGCTGGGGGAAGAGGGTTGTCTCCCAGAGTACTTACACTTCCTTCAATAACATTAGTTAAACCGACAAAAGGCTTCTCCACACAGAGAGCTGTCTACACCAATGATTTTGCTGGACTAGTTATGCTGGCCAGGGTTTTGGAAAGGTCAGTGTAGTCCAAACCAAAGTATTACATTATGAGCCATAAAACCATGCAATACTAGTTTTGTAAGTACACATCCTAATGGTACCTGCAAGTTTCAATTCTCCCTCCCTCTATTTTAAATACCAGTGATATTTTTGTTTAAAGGTTTTTATAAAAGCCATTTGTGTTAAATTCTCCCTAGAAGCTTAGAAAAGAATCTCAGCTTTAGAATCCACCTGGTTACAACTTGTCCTGTTAATGATTTTGAAGGGCTGCTCAGCAAGAGCACAAAGTACATTTCTCAGCTTCAAACATCTGAAACATCTGACTGGGCTCACAAGAGACAGATGGGAATGAGGGAGGAGAATAAAATTATTTTAATTTAGTTACTGCTAAGGGCAAAGCCAGCATAAGTAGGTTAAGAGAATGAACCCTTTCCTCAAACCTTTGTTAGATTTAGAATCTTGTCTTATTAGTTTGGGCAGCTGTACAAATAGAAGGTGTCAGTTTCGACCTAGGAACAAACGTTAAAAACCTGCACGCTGAAAGAAACAAAGTATGTATGTTCTTGCAGAACAACAATGTCACTCTGATTAGACAGATTTTTAAAATGTTTTGTTTTGCGGCCTGTTCTAATACCTCTAGAACTTCATAAAGTGCCTTCAAAGTCTTGAGATTTACTTTAGCTCACTGACATAAAGACAGCACAAAAACAAACAACCAATCTTTTGATCTTCATCAGTGAAATCTTGCCCTATTGAAGTCAAAGGGGCCTGAATTTCTTCCCTAATCTTTGCATTTACTTGTTAACTGCATGGAAATAGCCAATTCTCCAGGCCTTTTCTGGGAGATTCTCTTTTGGCAGTTGCAGCTCATCTTCACATTTGTTTTCATAGGGATTTACTGGCTCTATGCTAGAAAAAGAGTAACACACTCTCTCTGGAGGCAATTAATATTTTTATATAAAGATATAGAAATCATGGAGTCCAGGGGGAAATTATTTTATTTTTGAAGTTTTTGTGCAAATTACAATTTTTTCAAGTCAAATGGCACCTTACTGTTGTATGTGTCATGTCACACTCAACAATATTAGTGTGACACAAGATGGAACAGTGTCAGCAAGGAAGTGTGAAGCAATGTCCATAGAAACATTTCAATGTTTTACATACCACCCCTTCCCCACTTTCTCTTGCTACGGTCCTTGGCCTGACCCTTTTGAGCAAACCAAGTGTTATGCATGTTCAGGTCTGTGACTCCTGGGGCCAATGACATTCACTAGGGTGGAGGTTTGATCTTTATAGCATGATGGCTGACAGTCACTTACTATATATGTGCTGACCTCCATATTAAAAAGTAATCATTAAAATCTACATAGTTAGTGCTACTAATCAACTTGGCAGTTGAGCTGTCATGTCACCAAGACTTCTGATTTCATAGTTGATTATTACCGTTAATGTTAAGTCTAGCCTTATTAGGATGGCTGTGGCTGGCAATTTGTCATCAAATGCTAGGTGAACAACTGTTCACCAGGGCGCCCTTGGGGAAAACCAGGAGTAATGGCCATAAACTCCAGGAAGATTGTTTCAGGCTCAACATGGGGAAAAACCTTTTCACAGCTAGGGTGTCCAGACTATGGAATAAGCTCCCTCCAGAGGTGGTGCAATTGCCTAGCCTGGAAATCTTCAAGAGGAGACTGAACTGTCAGCTTGCTGGGGTCATTTGACCCCAGTTGTCTTTCCTGCCTGGTGCAGGGGGCTGGACCCAATGATCTTCCGAGGTTCCTTCCAGCCTCATGTTCTATGAATCTATGACTTTCCAGGACTGTGAAATAGGAGAGAGACAAGGAGTACCTAGCAGATAGCAAAATAAGACAGGTTAGCTTGATTAGTGGAACATAGATGCCATTAAAAAGGAGAGATGACTGTTAACACCTGTGAGTGGAGAACAATGAGCCATTAACTCAACTGACCCCCTCAGCTCCCTGAATAGTAATGTCAGAGCTGTTGTACTGCAGAGCAGAAATCAAAGCAGGGTGCTTCAGCGTCCCTGATTAACACATGCACCACAATTTTGGGGGTCTGCTACTGGGTGGAAAAGGTGTGTATTGTATGCTAAGTCTTGAATACTTATCTGGATCTCATTTGCTAGTTGGCATTCTCTGCTGCTCCAAGCATTGTAATAGACAATTTCTCAGCTTTTCACTCAGTTGAATCTAGTTATTTTATAATTTATATATACATGCTCTAGGATTTCCCCTGGATTCTCATCTGGGGCACATAGCATTTATTTTTTATTTTAATTTCTGGTTTAGCCAGATGTCATGGCTTAATTGTACTTTTCATACGTTGGCACTAATTATATTTTGGCACCCTGCTCAGATTGCTTTTCATATGTCAGTATCATCCCTTTCACCCCTAAAGCATAATATACAGCACGATAACACATTACTGATTATGGCATCTTTTGTATGAGCAGCAAATCCCTGTGACCCCAGTGGCCTCCCTTTCAAACTGTGATTTAGTCTTTGACCTTTATATGGGTTTTTTTTTTTCCATGAAAGAGTAAGCCTATCAAGGATACAGCTGAAAAAGGGTGAATTAATCCTCCTAACTGCATTTCTTATGTTTTCAGCTTGTAATCACAGTCAGGCATGTTACTTTACATAGCCCTTCTTCATCAGATTTATAAAATCCTCTGGCAGTGCCCAATATTGAAAACATATTGTCTCATTTATCACCAAACATCTACCTGCAATCAAGCATAATCAGTGGAGGACCCTGTGTAGCAAGGACACAGTTTCTTTTGAAACTTAAAGGATGGGCATTGATAGGGAATGTGTTGTTCTCTGTCTCACATTCTTTGTATTTGCAGAAAAGAGAACAAGAAAGAGACAGAATCTGAACGACTATAAATGAGCAGCAAACCACCATTGAGTTCAAAGGAGCTGTACTGCTTCACAGCAGGTTAGAATCATACTTGAAAACTTTTAAGTTGATAACAGGCATGACTCATATATCCATATATATATATATATATATATATATATATATATATCAATATATCAGTCATGCCTGTTATATATATGGACATAATTTTGGTTAATTGGTAGAGTTACTGTGGTCTATGCAGAATCTTTTCTTTTTTTGTAAGGGAACTTGAAAAAAACTGCTTCTTCTTTTTCACTGAACTACTAGAAAGTAAAAAGATAGAGTGATTTGTGCAGATTGCACTTGATAGATGATGATGAAGCAGTACAGTAACCCAAGAGTCATTTCTGTATGGAACTTGCCATGAAACAAACATTTGATCACATTTTCAAGACTGTGCTACAAAATCCAGACTTCTTGTAAACTTTGTAAAGCCTCTAGGAGAAGAATTAGAATCTGATTAAAAAAATAAGGTGGAAATCAGTGAATGTTTGCCAAAGAATAAAGCCCAACAGAATGACAATACCAGTGGGACGGGATTCTGAAAGTAAGAGAATCTGAATCAAATCCTAGGAAATATTAATTCAAAGAAATGCTGGCACTAAAGCTTCTTAAATTAAGCAATCTTGATACATTATTCAATATGACAGAATAAAATTTAATTACATGCCTCTCAATTAAATATAACAATGGTCTATAAGTGTCTAAAGAATACTTCAAGGATACACCAAGGAGCAACAATTGTTGGGTTGTTTTTTTTTTAAATCATGAGGAAGACAAATGGTCTTGTAGTGGGGACTTTAGCAGTGTGCACAGACTGATAAAGCATTTAATGCCGGAATACAAGCTTCGTGGAGGAAGCATCTTTTTTAAGAGAGTCTTTACACCAAGCAACATTTGGGCTTTGAATTTTTCTTCTCAATAATTATACAGCAGAAGTACATATCCATATCAGAGTAATATACTTATAGACGTTCTGGGGCTTGGAGGCCCTTAGTCTACTAAAAGGATTTTCCCAGCATAATATATGGTAGTCTCTTCTCATATCTATTTGGATAACTCATTCCATATCCTTTTTACCTCCCCTCCTCTTTTCTCACTGCCCATCTCTATTTCATATACTCCCAGCAGAAAAGATCAACTTACAATCTGAACTTTTCCACCAGAGCAGGCAATGCGTCTTTTAAAAAGCACGCATAAAGTTGGTACATACCTCTGAAAATACATCAAGTAAAATCTGGTGTCCACTGAAATCCATTAGAAATGTCCCATTTCCTACAACAGGGCCAAGATTTTGCTAATAATATTAAGTGGCATTTGAAAATGCCACTTAACATGTACTCCCTTTCCCTCCCACACACACAAACCAACAATACTAGTACTAACTCAGCACCCAAAGCTGGGAGCATTTTGTTCCAAAATAAGTAGTAATTTGGAAAATCATTCTAAAAGGCGAGAAAAAAAAATCTAAATGCCCCTTCCAATTTCTCCTCTCTCTTTTTCAAAAAACAAACAAACCTCAGACAAATTTCCCACATGTAAAACCCCAAATGGACTATATTTGGTTGGGCAAAGTTAGAGCTGAGGTATGCAAGTTGATCAATTGAAATAGAAGAAAGAAAACTCAGCATATTAGTATCATCCCCACTGTACTACTTAACCTATTAAAATATGTGCATGTGTTGCCCTCTGGGTTTTATATCTCTTTATTTTTAAAAGATGAAGCCTGCATAGGGGTTTCTTTTTCTTTGTAAGCGAACCTTAAGGGGTAAATGTTTGGAATGGTGCAGCGGGATTTAAACCATAGATACCTGTTAATGGATCTATGAGATTAAATCCCTAGGCAATACATTGGAAGTGTCTCCCTAGGTGTTCTTATGTGACATGTTTGTTTCAGGCACTGGAAGGTTCCTTTTAGCTTGAAATATCCTGTGGGGGCAGCTGATTTGTCATGAATGACTTCAAACTTCAGATGCCCTTCCTTTTCTTCCCTTTGGATTCACACTTACTTCAGAAATGGGAGGAGAAAAGATTGCAGTAATGATGGGTCTGGAGTAAAATATCTGATACACATGGTATTCTTTAAACAACGCATGCACATATGGCCAGGCCTAATTACTAGGTGCTGTCTCACTTTTCTGTTGTTGCTGAAACAAGCCTTTCCCAAAAATGCAGAGTTGCTGCATCTATAATGTTTCACTAAGCTTTGTGGTTAAGACTGAAATGTTTTAGAATAATAATGTTCAGGTGGACATTTCTTTCCTGTCTCCTACCAAAATAGGCTAGAAAAACGCAGAAGGAAAAAAAAAGATATTTCTGCTTGAACTGGTCTGAGAGAAGCTATCAAGATATGCTGTAGAATGGTAAAACTTGTGATATAACTGTCAGGGGGAGGGAGTGGTGAGACATGCCCCAGCTCTGGGCACCAAGTTTTAGAGGGTGCCCCCTGTCACCCATTAGTCTTTGTCATGGCAGAAACTTCCTTAAAGGAGCCAAGTTGGAGGACTCCTTCACTTCGGAAATAGAAAGCTGGAGAAACTAGGTGTAGGGATACCCAGAGCTGGTAAAACAACCCTCCTCCCCCTCTACCCTGGTTTCAAGCACTTGCCCTCTTCAGCCCCCTCCCCAACACCTTTCAACCCCCAGCTCACAGGAGTTGTATCCAGAACATGGAAGTAATTAGTTACACCTCTGGGTAGGATTAATCACAAGAGATATTTCTGAAAACTGCACACCTGGCATTTTGTATATCCCAGTAGCCACCCATTTCTTTCTAAGCTTATATAACCCTGTTAGATTGGGTAGCATCATAAGCTTATTCCTTAAATCTGAAGTTTCCACTTTCACCTTTTTAATAACACGATTGACTAAATTAAATGTCAGTAAACCTTTTAATATAAAAAATGTGTTAAGGAAAGTAGCATTTCATTTAGCAAATGGTTTTCCAGCTAATTACTTTTTGAATTTCTTAAAACAGTTTGAAAAGAATGTTGTGTGCCATGTTATTAATAATACCTAAAGTGATTGCATAAAAAACCCTTATATTTATGACCCATGATTTTAACTTGAATTGAAATACCCAGGAACTCTATTATCTGCAAATGAAACGCAGCTGTTTCTGGAGTGGAATAAAAGGTAACGTTTTACACACCAAAAATCTAGGAGAATACCAATCCTTGTATATATTTACTATGTGTAAAAATGACACTTTGATCAATTGCTTACAAGGAAGAATAATATTCTTATGTAAGGGACAGAGAAATGTATATAGAGAGAACCTAATTGTTTGATTTGAGGATGAAATCTTAACACCATTGAAGTAATTGGGGATCATCTCATTGACAGATGAGACCACTAATGTTCAGGTTTGATGCCCCTATTTTTAATAGTATCATTCAAACTTTAAGGACAGTAATTGACAAGGGGTACAGACTAATTCTATGATACAAAAATGAATGAAACTATATTAATGGCTCTTCTGAAGCTAGGCAAGTTTTTGCCTGCTGTATTCAGCTCAGTGAGAGATCCTAATGGAAAGGAAGAACTGTTAGAACCCAGGTTCTGCTTTTATTTTATGGAAAACTCAGTGGAAATAGAATCTGGCAACATTTTTTCAGAGTTGGGAAGTATTAAGGACCTCTGATATTTGAAGATACAGAAACCTGTGGTCAAGGTTTATGAAACCCCTGCTTATTCCTAATTAAACTTCGCTGCCCATAACTAGGCCTGATTTGACAATTCCTTTAACCACATCTAATTCTAGGCATGTGTGCAGTTATACTGGTAGAATTATCAGGGTTGCCAACCCTAGGCAATTTTTTTCCACCAACAACCTGCAAACTTTTTAGTGACAACCAAACTTTTTACTGATGTATGTTTTACATAATGTAAATGTAATCCTTCCACCAGGCCCTGGACAAGGGCTGGTTTCAAATTTAAGGGTTTAACATGAACCATTGTAAAAATGTTTGGCAGTCAGGAAAAATGAAACTATAGTAATGGGTCTTCTGAAACTAGGCAAGCTTTTGTATGCTGTGTTCAGCTCAGTGAGAGACGTGGTGGGAACCACATGTCTTTTGTTCAGCATCCTGCACAGAGCTGTCTAGGAAGTGAGGGACCTGGCTTCTAGTCTTTGTCATCCTGAAAGAACTTAAGCCCACACCTCACGCTTCTCAGGAGAATGCTTTGATCATGAGGACATAAAATGGTCTGGTCCTCCTCTCCTGCTAGAGAGAAAGGAAAACAAGATTCATGGGACTGGAAGGGGAACAAGCAAGAGAGGGCTTGGTTTTATGACCTAGTGAGGGGTCTCAGGGATTCCTGAATTCTGGCCTCTACTCTTAGAACTGCTTATGCATTTTTATATTAGACATTCATTAGATAAGAGACAGAAATAACCCTGGCAACAGGGATCAGAATACAGGTCTCTCCTTTCCAGAAAGAGACCTTATGGCCATGTCTACATGAGACACTGAATGTGCAGTAGCTTGTGACTACTGGACAGTAGCATTGCATGGCAGGAAGTGTGATGTGTAGTCATGAGCTACTGTGCAGTCAGTGTCACGAAAAAAAAAGTTCCTCAGTGCAACTGCACAGTAACTCCAGTTACTATGCAGTCATTTAGGACCTGTTTAGCGTCTTGTGTTGATGTGGCCTATCAGACTCTATTTGCTCTTTTTCTGGCCCCAGATATTTTACTTTTTTTTTTCCTAACCAGTGGCACAACCCTTTTCCCACTTCAGTATAGGGAAAAGGGGTCTATATTCTACCTAGCTCATAGCCTACTTATTACAGCATTCTGTTGGGAAGTAGGAGATGTGGGTCTGAAACTTTTGTGGTTTTCCCATTTTTGAGCAATTGCTCTAGGCTATTGTACAAAAACTGTACTGAATTCAGTGCTTTTTATTGTCAATCAGATCTTAGGAATGCTTTATGACTATCTAACATTTCTGGGATCTAGTTGATGTTAAGGCACCTCCCAGCTCCATTCTGGATTGCAAAAGAAGTTGAGCAGGTGTTATGAATCTAGCTGTTTAATCTGGATTTACTCTGCGTGTATGAAGAAGGCTAAGTCTAGATACTTTGGGAACTTTTCAGGATGAAATGGAGGTACCTAAAAAATTCTGTGTACATAAGCAGTTTTGTGGGATTGACCTAGATGAATATTTTGTGACTTACGAGACTAAGCCCTGTTTAGGCACTTATAGGAACGATTTAGATCTGCCCCTAAAAAGTGGTCTGGTTAGAATATCAAACAACATGTGAAAATATATAAAAAACAGATTTTAGTTTGCTACAAAAATTTGTATGCATTTTAGTAATTGGAATCATGGGATATCATGGAATACCCATGGGAATCATGGAATATCAGGAGAAGCAAATAACTAAACAATATCTTTTAGTTTGTTACCTATTTCCTTTCTGTGTATTCTTCATGGCTGTATCTGACATTTTTATGTTAAAGAAACAAAAGAGCCACACTCCAAAACCTGCTGATACCACTCTTTTAGACTTTAGCAGTCACTATTCAATCATGTGGAAAATCTCTTTAGGGCTTAGCACTTCTAGACTTCTTGAGCTCTGGGACGTAGCCAGAAGGATTAGTCTCAAACCTGGGTTTCAAGATATGTCTTTTTAGTGTTCTTTTTTTTACACGAGAACATGCACTTTATATTTACTATTGCCACTCTTAATGAGGCTGGACATGGAAAAGAATCTGCTTTAGTGGAGAATTTCAACAGGAGCATGCAGAAAATCTGATACAAAGCTTTTGGGTTTCTTTGCAGTTAGTGCTGTTGAAGATAAGGTACAAGGTATATTTTTTTTCTGTAGAAATGTTTAAATGTCCTTATTAGCTATCACCTTTTTTGAACCCCATTTATTCCTAGATATCAAGGTATTCTCTCTGACAGCATGTTTAACTCTAAGAAGCTGTGCATACAATCTCTTTATGTTGCATTGAAAGTAATTACCAGGCATATAATGAATTCTCTTTATGTCTCCTAGCAGATGGGCTACTATTATGAAGGTCTCAGAACAAACTGATTGCGTTAAGGTGTTGTGTCACATCTAATTCCAGGAGCCAGACGGGAAAATAACCTCATTTATTAATGATTAGGCAAAATAAGAGAAATTCATTTCCTCCACACATTTTTTGTGACGGAGTTGTTGTTTTTTTCTTTTTTCCCCTTTTTACTAGCAAGAAAGGGAGCTCACACAGCTGAGAGAGGCTATTTTAAACATCATATATAATTTAAAATGAATTTGTGTTAGTTTGTGATCTCTGGAATTTATGGAGAGATTGGCTTAGGAAAAGAAAGGATCTTAAATTAATGAATGACAACACAGGTATATTTACCAATTTGTCTTTAACATAAAAATATATATTTACACTGAACCACAAACAACAAGGAACAACACACATATTCCTGGTAAAATTAAAGTGATTTTCACGGGTTTATATTAGTAATGCATTTAACTCAGTAGGGGTTCCACTGGAAAGATTCAGATAACTGAGTACCTATTGATCTGAGGGTAGAGTGCTACCCATCTTGTGTTTTCACTGACTGTAATACAATTCTGAAAAGCTGACAGGTATCAAGAAAGAAAGCAAATTTAGCAGCCCCTTCTTCCAAGTGACATTTCCAAAATTGTCTTTACTAGAAAATAGCACTAATTTAGACAAAACAAATTAAAAATCAATCTAGTTAAACTGGTGCAAAACCCTAACACAGGTATATTTAAATTAGATAAGCTAACACAAGCAATGTTTAAGTTCATATGATTATGTCTGCATTGGGGTTTCAATGTACCAGTTGAAGATAGATTTTCATGTTAATTTTGATCAAAATCCCTCAGTGACTAAAATTGACATAGAATGTAACCAAACTGAGAATGATTTTTAATTTGTTTCCTTAAATAAAGGGTTGCTTATCAATACATTTCTCTAGTTTATCTGAAAGTGTGGACAAATGAATATATTATACTAAGTCAAAAATGGTGTTAGTGAGAACCTTATCATGTGTCAGCTGATTTGTGATAATTATTTCTTATCTACACTATTCTTCCATAAGTGGAAGCTAAGCTGTGGTAAGTTAGTTGTTGTTTCATTCAGATATGACCCACACTAGCAGGAAAGCATGATTAACCATTTACAAGCTGAATAACGACTTGAAGAAAGTACAGTAATACCACAACATCACAGCCAATCAGGTGGCTCACCAGCTTCTACTCAATGGTAAAGCTTTGAACAAACAGCCTAAAATATGGATTAAATGTCAAACTGATCTGGAGGAAAATCTTTTTAGTACACCATACACAGTGGATGAACTTGACACCAGAATAAAGTAACTTGAAGAACAGCAAAGCAGCTGGACTCAATGACATATGCATGGAGCAGAACAAACACTTTGGTTCTGCACCCAAGTTATGGGTTTTATGCCTTTTTAACAATTGCTCATAAACCCTTGGAATACCTAAACTATGGTGACAAGCCTGTGTAATAACTCTATTAAAACCAGGCAGGTATGCCTCTGGCCCAGAGAACTTACTAGGTCTAACGGCCACAAACTTCTCGAAGGCCGATTCAAACCGGATATAAGGAAAAACTTCTTTACAGTCCGAGTGTCCAAGGTCTGGAACAGACTCCCCCCAGAGGTGGTGCAAGCATCTACTCTGCACTCATTCAAAAGGCATTTGGATGTTTATCTTCCTGGGATCATCTGATCCCTGCAGACTTCCTGCCTCTGGCAAGGGGGCTGGATTTGATGATCTCACGAGGTCCCTTCCAGCCCCTAATGTCTATGAAATCTATGAAACTCATGAAAGTTTAGGCCAGTGTTACTTCTGTGCCATCTTTATAAATTTTACAAACACCTTATTCTCAATCACCTTTCAACTCCTATTGAACAACATCTAATACCAGAACAAGCTGGATTTAGACCAGGCAAATCCTACACTGGCCAAATACTTAACATCACTCAGCATATAGAAGGTGGATTTGAGAAAGGCATGATAATAGGTGCTGTGTTTGTAGACCAATCAGTGGCATACAGCACAGTCAACCACCAAAATATGCTTGCTAAAGTCTATGATATGATGCATGACTATCACTTAGTGTAGCTCATCCAATCTCTTTTGAAGAATGGATGTTTTTACATAGGACTTTGCAAAAAATGGAGCTTCTACAGAGTACAACGAAATGGCCTCCCACAGGGTAGCGTGCTAGCACTGATCCTTTGTAATATATGTATATGAATAACCAACCCATACAGAGTAATACAATGAAATTCATATATGCTGACGATCTATGCATTATGTCCCAAGAGAAGGACTTCACTATTGTTGAGAACCAGGGATCCTGGTATTCTCTGATAAAAAAAAATCCGCAATTTTCAGGTTAAAAAAAGTAACCAAAAATCCACATCGCTCTTATGCAATGACACTTTTTATACCAAAAATTCATTATATGCGAGGTAAATTCACTCTTATGTGATTAGTATGGTAGAAGCCCACATACAGTGGCTTTGTGCAGTGCATTGTGGGAGTGACACACATGAAAATATAGTGTCCTGTGTGGATTTGTGCTCCTTGCTTGTTGTCTGTGATACGTGTGTCTGTAGTTGCCATCCCCATTATGGATTCTAAGCGTCCCACTAGTTTATTTCGTACCCCTCTCTACTGCTGGTGAGTAACAAAATTGTATTGTAAAAGTGGTAGAAATGCGTCTGGGGATCAGTACAGTCAAGGTCTTGGAACGTATCCCTATTTGTTACATCGTAAAGTGGGTTCCCTTTATGCGAATTCGAGTTATGCACCATTTTCTGGGAAGGCAGATACAGCATAAAGCGAGGGAAACCTGTATTCAAAAACCATGTTTCATCTTCCAAGAGAATGCCCCAACCACCGGGCTAAAGAGGGACATCTTCCACTCCCAGGGGAAGCAGTGCCAGAGGGTAGATTCAGCCTGCAGAGGTGGGTCATTCAACCTATGGGGCTTTTCACCACAGCTGCCAGTAGTGAACAAAGCTGTTTTGGCACCAGCACTAAAGGAGTTAATGCCACTGCTGCCATTTAACTTCCATTGACATGGCAGCTAGAGCTCCTGTTTCAGCAATGCAGCTGCAGTGATGGAGGTCGAGTGGCAGCACTCCAGCGCACAAGGAGTCCATGGGCCAGATGTGGACTGTAGGGTCAAATCTCTGCCTAGACATTCGTTTACAGGGATATGCTGTCCTAAGGCTCTCTGCTACAGCCAAGTGCCCAGCTGTTCAAACTGGGACAATTCTGGCCATGCAAAGAAGCAGAACTGCGGATGGTAAAGAACTTCAGGTCAAACAAGGAGGTGGGTAATGAGTTCAGGTTCTCTGAGGGTTAGGCAGGAGCTCTGTGTGGGTACATCTACATGTGCAGGCACATGCGCTTGCAGCAGCTCAAATAGGAGAGGCACAAATTTGTGCAGGGGATTTTTGCCTCAGTGCACATGCCTGGACATTCACTCTGGTGTAGGGCAATTGTGCCACTTGGGCCAAAATGACCCTCCCCAGCTCCTCCCGGATCTGCAGCCAGGTGCTGGCCCCTGTAGTATAAATCCTTCCCTGTGCTAGCCCCAGCAATATAAAAACTTGCCTTGTGATCAGGTCAGGGCTACTTGCCCTTGGGAGCTTCTGAGGCCCAGCCACTTGGTATCTGGGGACACTACCCCTTGTGCCAGCTGGACTGCCCCTGCACCCTCTGCCCACTGCAGCAGTCTGGCAGCAGTCTAGCAGTGGAGGCTGCTGCCACCTGAGACAGTATCCCCAAACTTGGATGTGCGGCCCCATGGCTACATACCTGTCAGACCCAGATGGGGTGCCCCCAGTTTGCCATCTGGGCAGCTATTGCTCAGAAGATGTGCTCCTTCAGGTGGCCTACTTTGAATTGTCAAAGTGTGCCTTCTTGACCCAAAATGGCCAAGAGGTCAGCCACCTCATCTGCCTTGCAGCTGTGTCCACAGTGCTGGCCCTGGACACACTCCGCTGCATGGGTCTTCCCACTTTTTCACAAGCAGAGAGCCTGGTGTTCCCTGTTTAAGAATTACAAATACTCTGATGAGAAACCCAAATTCTCTCATTAAAATACCCCAAATAGTGTTCTTCCACTATTAAAATGAAACACCACTATATATAGAGAGCTCAGTTGGGCAATGTTTTATTAATATATTTATGAATGTAAAGCAATTTGAAGGGGGGGGGGTTGGAGGAGTTGGTGGTGGTGAGGTTTGCAGTGGTATGGGGCTTTTGTGTGGGTTTGGGTTTTATGGCTGGGTACGTGGGTGAGGGGTTTGTGGGAGTGGCTTAAGGGTGTGGGTGTTTTGGGGAGAATATGGGTGTGTGGGGGCTGTGTAGGGGCTGTGTAGGGGGCTGTTCAGGTGGGGTGAGTCCCCTGCCCCCCACAAGGTGCAGCCCCCTGGGACTGCACATAGACTGCCCTCCCAAAGGACTCACAGCCCTGCCTCCAGGGCTACAGCTTCCCCCCACAGGGCACATGTCCCCCCCACAGGGCACACCTGCCCCTCCACAGGGCCCACATGCTCCCCTACATGTCCCAGAGAGTTCAGGGCCCTCCTGGCACAGCTGCCTTGTGGCACAGGGCCGTGTGGCCAAAGCTACCTGGCACCCGGCACTGCCTGGGCCTGGCCCAGCTCAGCATGGGGCCGTGCACCTTTGGGAAGCTCTGAGGTTCTCGGGCTGTCAGCCAGGGCCCAGAGACTCTTGCAGGGATCATGTGTCATGCTAGGCTGGATCCTGCCTGCACAGAACTGGCCTGGCCCAATGGTGCAAGGGGCCTGTGCATGCAGGACCCAACCCAGCGCAACACACGGTCCCTGTGAGCAGGGATTTCCAGGAATCAAATTCTGAGCCTGTGCTGCATATTTGCAATATGGGGAACATTTTTTTGCTCCCAGCCTTCCTCTTGCAGTGTCTCAAATTGCTTTGAGATGTGGCAAGAGACATGTGCGGGCTTGTCTGGACATGCCCTGTATGTGTATAACTGGGGAGAGAATTGAATCAGTTTTAGATTCAGGAGCCCTAATCCTGTCCAAAACCTGTGTAGGTGCTTAAGCCATTTTTCTGAACCTGGCCTTAGGTACCTTAACATGGATTTAAGAGTCTCTGCTTTTGCCTTGGAGGGGAAAAAACCCACCTTTTGGACTCAGAGTTCATTCCCTTTAGAGTTTTCCACATTATAATTTATTTCTACGGTTCTGCTACAGTTTTTTTTAACAATAACTTACTAAGGTATGTGTTCTGAAAATATTCTCCAAGTCTCTTTTCTTTTGGCACTTTATACAGAGAAGCTAAACAATACACAGCAATCTGTATATTTTTGTACACCCATTCTCAACTGCAGTCATCACTTTCCTGACAACCATCTGTGTCAACCTGCTTATTCCTTCCCATTTTCCTCAGCTGAAATGAAATAAATTGACAGAACAACTTCTTCAGGGAAAGTAAAAGAAAAAAGTTGAAGAAATGGGACGTACATACCTTGGCAGCTATCGAGGGGCTTTTGTATGATAAATTTTATTTATTATTATCTATTAATTTTATTTGTATTTATTTGTATTCTAAATTAAAGCCCTACATGGTATGACATTTACCCACTGAAAGGCATTCTAAAGTCCAAACCCTAGGAACATTTGGACTTGGATCTCATATACTTAGTTTAATGTTACCTTTCTGAAAACTCAAGCTTCTGGTGTGTGTGCTGGTGCCTATGTAGGTTTTTAGCTAGATTTTACAGCTTGGGTCCCATGTCTGCTGGAACTGCAGTTGTATCAGTGTACATTTATAACAATAAAACTCATTTCTGTAACATAAACAACAATTTATTAAAAAGATAAGCCTATATTTATAGGCTACATTTCAAAGTGAACTATGTAGCCTATAGGCTACATTTTCAAAGTAAACTATGATAAAGCTACAGAGATAACCATAAGGGAGACATTTTAAATAATTGATAATGTTATTGTGATGATAATGACACCAGAAGCTTTCCATGATTGCTCTGGCCCCTGCCCATTATTTTTGAAAAGTTGTATAATATGGGGATAATGACAGTGAGCCTGGTATTAAAGCTGCTTAACAGCCCCGAGTATTTTCTTTTTCTTCCTTTTTAAAAAACAAACTCTAAAGCCCCATAGTTTGCCTCAGGAATTTAAATGGTAAGAAGTGATAGTACTGGGGTTAAAGACATGTTTTTTTTGTTGTTGTTGTTTTTTGTCACCATGAAAGTCTGATCAGGTTGCCATATAAGCTTTTAGAAATCACTTGAACTTATAGCCAGCTTGCAGAATTTGACATAAGTTTACTGCTAGAAGAGCTGGATATTTTGTCAGCATGCTCTGTATACCATGAGCATTTATACAGTGCACATCACAATGAGCAGTGCTTATCAGCATCTCCAGTCTACAGAAAACAAACAGAAAGAATGGTAGAGGTTCCATGGAAAGTAGGGCTGTGCAAAGCTTCAGTCCCTGATGCGATTTGGCAGAGATCTGGTGGCCGAATCTCTGAATCCGAATTGAATCAGAGGACCCTTTAATCTCTCCAAGTTGAATTGGAACCCTCTGAATCGATTTGGAAAGATTCAGAGATCTGGACATAGAGACAGCTTTAAAAGTTTTTTCTACATACCTCTAGGTAGCAGGGGCTCATGTGTGCTGTGATGCTGGTGCACATGGAGCATCCCACAGGAGCGCGAGGGGCTCCCCAGTGTGCTTGGCAGCAGACCCAGAAGTGGACCAGAAGCACTTCTGGTCCACTTGTGGGTTTGCTGCCGAGCACATGGAGGACCTTCTGCACTCCTGTGGGACGCTCCATGTGCTCCAGCATCACAGAAATCATGAGCCATGCCTGCTACATCAAGGTATGTAGAAAAAACTTTTAAAGCTGTGTCTACATTTGAATCACTGATTCTCTGAATCAGCATCGAATCTTCATATTCAGATTTGGCTGAATTGAATCAGGGACAGTGATCCAAATCACCAAATCAATTTGCACACCCCTAATGGAAAGTATACCCTCATATAATCAAAGGATGTATCAAAATGCATATGTACAAAGGAACAGAATTAAGGTTGCACATGGCTACTTTCATTCTGGCACTGGGTTCCATTTGAGTGTTAATTTGTAACAGTATTATTTGAATGCAACATTCTTGTCTGCACAGACACAAGTGACCCCATTTATGTCAATGGGAGTCTTGTCATTGATTTCATCAGAAATATACTCTGACCCTTGTGACAGTAATTTTCGGTCACTCCTAGAGCTCTTAACACCTGGATTGTCCACACATTAATACCTGAAACTAGTTTTACGCACTCATTAGGCAGCTCAAAGTTATGCCACTCCAGGGCAGGATTATCTCTAATCTGTGTTACCCAACTCATATTACACTAAGGTATAGTCACTCTAGGCTACACCTCAGTGTAAACAGCCCACCAGCCCCTGCTTCCTCACTGGCCTGGATCAAGCCCACTGCCCCTCTACCTTCCCCAGTACCCCAGATCCCTGCTCACTGATTCCCCTTCTCCCCCGCTTATTTATGGCTCCCACACTATATGCTCTAGGGAGCAGGGAGAGAAAGGTTAACCTGCCTGCTCTGCCCTGACACTGCTGCTGCTGCTCTCTGGACTGGGCTCTGCCTGGAGAAGGGCTACAACCCGGTAGTGTTGGCAGCAGGGCCAGGCAGGCAGGCTAACTCCTCCCTGCCGACTTTCTCAGGACAGACAGTACAGGTGGCTATAAATGTAGGGAGTAGGAGGGGACCCCAAGGGATGGGGGAAGTTCCAGGGGGTGGGGGGCAGGAGGGAAGCTCAAGGGGCAGGGGGGAGCCCTGGCGATAGGGGGAAAGCAGTGGGCCTCTCTACTGGGAGGTAGTGGGGAACCCTGAATGAAGTGAGAGAGGGGGACAGGGGGGGAATTCTTACCTTTTAGTTCTCCAGGCTCCTGCTGGCCAGAATGTATAACTTTTCCCAACCTGAGCTAGCACTAACACTGCTTAACATTCGAGCAGATCACAGTGTAATGTGTAACGAGACTCTCACTCACTCACTCACTCACTCACTCAGTCTATTACCATTTAAAAAAGTGTCATTTTTCTTTACCTCTTAAGTATGATATTTCCAGCAAAATTTCAATGGCCAAAGTCAGGTAACAGTCAGTAGCTAGCCAAAGCTATTATTTACGGTCTGGTATCTGATGATAGAATCAGAGCTACAACGCCAAGCTTACAACATTAGAAATCCAGTCACTTTAGATGTCTCTGAAACTTAGTAGTTATATATTTCTCCCTCAAAGGTTGGTTCATTTGGAAACTTGGTGTTAAGGAAGCTCTGATCTGACCATAAACAAGTGTGAAAGAATTGCACCCTTCTGTTTGTCTTAAAAATGTTGTAACTAATTTTACTCAAACTGTAACCTTTGGGCTTAGATCAACTATGTGAAAAAAGTTTAGTGCAACAAAAATTTGAGAAAATCATAAACAGCTGAAAAAGGGTTGTTAGAATGGAAACTGACTTTCCATAACTTAGAAAGACATGGCAGCTTAACCTTGCTACTCATAATTCAGACAATGTCAAATTCTGGACAACCTTAATTTCTGGGCCAGCTTTAAAGATGGATCAATAAGATATAACATCTAGTGAAGTCTACTTTGCATTGTATTCTATAGGCCTAGCTTAGCTTCTGTGTATTTGTAACTGTAAGTGTTTATATGTTAAAAAAAATAAAGGATTACAAAACTCTGATTATGCTTTATATCTTGATATATTTAACAAAACAAGCGTGTACTACATGATCTATATTTTGCCATTCTTGTGGTAGTCATGCACAAAATTTCATCCATGGAGACCTATTCTTTTCCTTACATGAATTTTGGTGAATCAGGCCCTCTCTTTCAAAACTTTGACAAAAAAAAAAAAGACATTTTGGGCTGAAATGAAATCTAAAAATCTCTTCACAGAGAAAATGTGCCCAACATATGGCCAAACCATAAGAAATGCTGCACGTTGATTCCCACTGACTTCAGTGGAAGCTCCAGTTGTTCCACAATTGTCATTATTATTAGCATTATAATAGTGACCATTGCAATCAAGGTCCCATTGTGATAGGTACCAAACAAGCTACATATTATAAAAATTTTGTCCCTACCCTGAAAGGGTGGTTCTAGACCTCTTCTATAAATATAGAATAGGGGCACACAGAAATGAACATGTCTCAGCATGTGCATGCAGAATACCTCAAGCATTGTTATATCAACTATGCTGAATGGCTTGGTTGTTATGTTTTCAGACACGAGACCTGAAACAAAAGGGCCTTCAGCCGTCCAAATAGAAGTGCTGTCTACTAACTTTGCATTTTTTTAGAAGGTATATTGACTCTATATTGTACTTGACATATAATTCTTCTGGGTATTTAAAGTCCATAGCTGAGTTTGTATCCAATTCATCCTTTCCCTATAATTTCTAAAACCACAGGCACAGAAAGCAGATAATTGTTACATACATGCTCCTTCTTGGAGATGAGTGCTAAAAAAATGAAGCAACTTTGTTTTGTTTTTCTCTCCATGGCAGACATTTTTGCCTTCATTTCAATTTTAATGACTGTGATAAATTTGGATCAAATATTTAACATAAAAACAACCACCTGTGCTATTCTAAGTGCTAAAAATAACTTCATTACTAGGGATCACATTTCTGAGCAGTTCTGCATAGCTATTGCTGTGAGGGAAATCCCTTCTGTGGAATCTTGTGTTCCAGCACATCTGTTTTACATTTCTCTGGCATTCAGAAAAGATAACCTCATAAGATGGCAGGAGCACTTAAAAATATATACAGCAGTAGAAGTGCATTGAGACAATATTTGCATAAATATCTTAAAAGCATCCAAAAAGTGACACCTTAGAAAGGAAATTCAGAATGGGTAAAAAGGACTTGGACCCCTCAGAGCCCAATTCAGCAAAGCATTTAAGTGCAAAATGTGAAGAAGGGAAATCCTGATACTGCAGCTCAAGTGGTACCATGTTTGTAAGCAGTAATGAAGTGGCCTGGAGATCCAAAGCCAGAATATGTGTTTGGAGCTTCCACAGAGATGGCTCTGACATTACACTGATCTCCCTGGGATCTCTCCTAGGGTCAATTTCCTGGAGGGAATGAGGACATCGCTCCAACAGTCTCATACACAACCTATCATAGGACAATAGAGGAAAGATATCTGTGTGGAAAAGCTTTCAGAAATTCCCCCCCCACCCCATGTCTGTTTCCCACAGGTTCGTAGAGTAGTCACTTAATGTTAATGATGTTGAAGGAAGAGGGAAAATGATTGCTAAACAATATATATGAGAAATCTGTGTTTATTTATGCAAAAACCCTAAGTTGACATTTTCCCACCAGCATAACTCTACTAAATTGGTTATAGTCCAGTGCAGAATCAGAGACCTAGGCTTTCTGCTAAAAAATACAACTCAAATATATGTGCTCTCTTTACCATCTATGTTGATACTTCAACAAGTTTTGGAATCCTGGGGAGATTCTGGAGGATTAGAAGATAGCTAATGCTAGTACTAAACAAGAGTAAATGGGATGCTTTGGGTAATTATAGGCCAGTTGATCTGTTTTACTTGGAATCAATTAGCGGAACAGCTTTTGAATCTTTTTATGGACACCACATGGCTTGAAACTTATTTTATCCACTTCATTCCTCTGAGTGATTTGCTATGGAATGCTAATTTTGCAGCTGCAGCATTTTAAATAGTTAAGATACTAGAACTATTTGCATTGTAAGAAGCCTATTTAAAGCACTGACAATCCCAATATTTCCCCCCAGAATTTGCACCAGGAGGTGACTTGCCAGTATTTTCTACCACTGTAGAGAGACTTTGTACCCAATCTAAGTTGTACCCGTCAAGGTCAACTCCAAAAACCTGTCAACATGTGATGTGAGTCAAGTTATCAAAATATGACAGATGCTGAGAATGCTACATGTCTATGGCTTGCTACCTATTGTACAATTGACAGACTATAATGGTTTTTAATCTTAGATCCTGTTTTTATGGTGCTCTCTCTCAGTGGAAATCAAAGTCAATTTTTAATTAAAAAACTGGGGATATGGGGCAAACATGGGAGAAACAAAGCCTCATCATTTTTACATATAATCTAAACATGCAGTTCCTGCAGTAAGAAGATGTGGCAGAATCTTGTGGGCAAGTGGCAGGGCTCCACTTGGTCAGTCAGAGGACAGCCTGAAGGCACCCAGCCATGTAGCATATGGCAGCAAGGCATTCAATGAGGCATGGCAGCAGCACCTAGCAGTGAGGCATGTGGCTGTGATGCATCCTATGAAATGGGATGTGGTGGCGAGGCACCTGGCAAGGAGGCACCTACCATGGCAGAGTTACACAGTGGTGAGGAACCTGGTAGTGCAGCACTTTGCATTAAGAGACCTAGCCATGAGGCACCAAGCACAGCAATATAGCACATAGTGGTGAGGGACCCAGCAATGAGGCAAGTGGTGGTGAGGCACACGGAAAGGAGTCAGGCAGCAGCCGGAAAAGCAGCAGATTACAGGGCCTGATCACCACTGACTGGCCAAAATTTTAAAACATAGGAACCTGAATTTTGCAGGGCAAGCAGTGGCAGGTTAAAACCTCAGTATCATCATGGCACTGAGATCATATAGAAGAAAGAGGAATCAGTGGTATAAATGTGAAGGTACTGAAATGAATGAGGTTCAACTATGATATCAACTTCAAGATGATGATTGTAAATTAGGCTAAAAAGCATATAATTGGGAGAAGAAGAAAGCATAGAAAAAGGAACTATAGTGTTACTGAAGCAAAAGTGAGTCAGTGGAGACCATAGGAAAGCCTGAGAATGTTAAGTCAACACAGAAAGCATTCAGTAGTCCAAAAAATGGGTGCTCCTTGAATTTTTAAAGTGAGTTCTTAAGTACATTCAAAATAAGAGAAATGAAGAAATGTCAATCACCTACAAAGTATTTCAATTTAAGGTATTAGAAATTAGAAAGTAAAAGAATTGAACATTCCATGGAAAAAATTCAAGGGAAGTAATAGGTGGTATTTCTGGATGATGCAATGTAGTGGCATAATCCTGAGGAGAAGAACATCACTTGCACAAAAGTTACCATCAAACTGCAGTGAAAAACTTGCTGAATTCTAGTGGTACATTATTGGGCTATCCGGGACTCATGATTGGATCAGATAGGTAATGTTGATGAGACTCCAGCCTATTTCAACATGCTGAGCAATGTTGCTATCAATAAGAAAGATGCAAAATTGATAATTGTGAGAAGTACAGGAAATGAAAAGTCATGAGTTATTGCAATGTTACTAGTATTGGTGGATGGTAGAAAATTGCCATCCTAAATGATTTTGAAATAGAAAACTCCATCCAAAGAAAAGCTGCCACTAGGAATAATAGTTAGGTGCCAAGAACAACAATGGATATCAAGTGAACTGTTGAATGACTAGTTAGATGCTAGATGTGGAACAGGAGACCTGGGCACTGCTGAAGAAACAAGGGATGGTAGTGTTAGATGCCTTCAGGCTAGGGAGAGACATTACACATAAGCCAGTTTAAGTGATCAGAAATTGGTTTAGACCTGTAACAGAACAGATGTTCAGTGCACATAAACCAGTTTGAAAATGGCTGAAAACCGGCTGAAACCGGGTTGAATGTAGACTTAAATAATTTGGGTCACACTGGTTTATACAATGTCTGTCTCAGACCCCTTGCTGGTTTAAGATAAACCAGACTCTACCAGCATCCCGGCATACTCTCTAGGCTGGGCAGGGCTCTCTGCTCCACAGCCGAGCTGGCCCCTCGTCTCTGCTCCCTGGCTGCAGCTCCAGCAGAGACTTGCAAGCTACACCCACTTCCCCCTCACTGCTCCCTGCTAAGCAGGAATTCCCCCTTGCTCTCTGCCTTGCTGAGGAGGTGTCTGTGTATTAACTAGCAGACCACATGCCGACTACAGTCTGCACTGAGTCAACAGGTAGAATCAACGGGCAAAATCAACAGGTAGCTGGTAATGTCCCCCTGTTGTTTTCTTAATTGGGAGATAAACAATCTTACCAATTCCCTTCTGAGCTAATCAGAGCATCCTCATTACTGTGGAAAGGATGGGAGGGCTGCCCCTCCCTGCTCCCCCTCCCTGGCTTCTATGCTGAGCCACTGCAGGCAAGTGCCTGCATTGTTGGGTACATTGCATGTCTTTACAGTTACAAAGTAATTTAGCCTAGCCAGGTTAGATTAGCTTGCAAAGATTGAATCAATTCAGGCTCAGGCTTTTTGAATGTCTCTTCCTAGCTTCAGAGGGCATGTAACACCAGATGTAAAAGCAAAAATGTGATCAATGAATTATGATCTTGTAGTCATACTTTGTGGTATGACATCTCAACTACAAGTACTATGTGCCATAATGAATATGACCTTTAAGGACCACTTATGGTGTCAGTACTCAGTACTTTTGGCAGAGAACTATGCACTTACACCCGGTGGCAAGATTAATAAATCAGCTATAGCACTGCTTTGCCAATAGATTCTGACTTCTTGGGGAATGATATCTTCAGAGCCCATTTTCAAAGGCTTCGAAAAGTGTTGGATGTGTCTGAAGATGATGGAGATGTGGAAAGATGAGTGGGAAGATGAAAGTAGTGAAGAGTGAGAGTGAAGATGCATACAAAAGGGACCAGTCTTAAAATGTAGGATTTAAGAAAGGAGTAGGACTCACCAGGATTTTCTTGACGTAACCTAATAAAGATTAAGGTAGTGTTTGTTGTTTTTATGACTTAAGTTTATGTCAGTAGAATTTATAATATAACTAATTTAAAAAAATCCTACATATGGAATTTAATTATTGGGGGTTGTCTTAAAAGTCAACTTAGATTTAGTTAATATGGTACCTTTCTATTTGGAAATGGAAAAGACTATCAATGGGATCTACTATTCAGAAAAAAAATGCAGAAAAAAAATCTGGGTTACAGAGAAGAACCACAAGAATGATGAAAAGATTAGAAAACATGCCTATAGATTAAATCTTCCGGGCAAAATGTATTTAGTTTATCACTAAAAAGGTTAAGAGGATCGCTGTCTATAAGTACATGGGAAATAAAACTTTGCGAATGGGCTTCACCAAAAAATAAAAAGTTATGAACAAGATCCAATGTCTAGAAGTTTAAGTTAGACAAATTCAGACCAGAAATAAGGTGCAATATTTTGGCAGTGAAGATAATTACTATTAGAATAACTTCCCAGGGGTATGGGACTTTCAGGATAGTCCTGTGGTTTGTGTTATACACGTCAGACTACATTATCACCATGTTTGCTTCTAGCTTTATTATTTAAATTAATAAATTGAGTCAGTGGCATGTGTTAGCATATTAGATTAAAGCAGTTGAATCCTGATGACCTGAAAGGAGAATGTCAACAAAATACAGATAATCCTCTTCCTCCCCCGTCACCCTGCCTCAAGTGGGGTTTGATTCCAGGTTTACAGTGCAAGCTTCTTTTAGCAAGTGTAAGTTCATTCAATCTGACATGGTTTTAAAATAAATTACTCACTTGGAGAGTTGGGAAGTTTTTTACTTTTAAATTATTTGGTTACCAGGTAAAAAAGTAGGAAGACAAACCAAAATATCCCTCCCTCCTCTGTATATTTTATTGGCAGAGCTGTTATCCTTTCTGCTCAGATAATCATTGAATTCCCACTGAGGATTGCTGTAATATGTTCTAGTTTGTTTGGGTCAAATAACTTCCATTAAAATATTTACTTTTATTTTCCTAATCAAAAGGGAACCACGTGCATTTTAAAACTTGATAGAAAAATGCTACTTTTTATTTACCTATTTAGTTTTATATAATGACAGTCAATTTTTCAGCTCATTGGATGACATGGGGATAGCTTATTGGTTTTTGTTTTTTACTCCCAGGTTGTTCTTGCTTACAGTGAGGAATCATCAAATTAACATAGTAGAGCCATTAACTTGCATCGGAATCCTGGTGGTTTCTTTTTGCTTTCTTCTTTCTTTCTTTATTTTTTTTGTAAGCCTCTTCTTTAGGTAAGGTTTCAAGGCTTCAAATAGCTTTAAAATCTTTCTGTGGACACATTGTGGCTCCAAAATTATTTAATCTACTTCATTCATCTGAGTGATTTGCTATGGAATGCTAATTTTGCAGCTGCCGCATTTTTAATAGTTAAGATCCTAGAAATATTTGCATTCTAAGAAGCCTATTTAAAGCACTGACAGTCTCAATATTTCCCCCAGAACTTTTACCAGCAAGTGACTTGCCAGTACTTACTGCCACACTAGTGAGTCTTTGTACCTAATTCAAGTTGTACCCTTGACCTTCCAAAACCTACCAGTGTGAGACCCAAGCAGTCAAAATATGATAGATGCTGAGAATGCTGAATACGTATGGCTTGTTACCTGTTATACCATAACTGACAGGTTAAAATGATTTTTAATCATAGATCCTATTTTTAGGATACTTTCTCTGAATGTAAATTAAAGCATTAAAAAACAAACAAATTTGGTGGGGGTGGGCAGGGATATCATTACATGCAACACTGGGATTCCCATTTGAGTCATCCTCACTTTTCAGATCCTCACTTTTCAGATAACTGTTAGCCCTTGCGTGGTGTAGCTATTGGTGGCAGGGAAGCGGAAGCCTTGATGCAGTGTTGACATTCCTCCTCTGTGGGTTACAAGCTATGGTGCCCAGAAAATGAGTTTCAAGATTCCTGGGTTCTGTTCGTCTTCTTGGAGAACAGTGCACTACAGTGCTTACAGACAACCCAGCAAACCACATAACATTGTCAGCTATTTTTGAAAGGGACTGAGTGGATGAATCTTGGGGGTTATATTACATCATAAATGGACAGGGCAAGCCTGCCTAAAATCAGAAGTCCTTTATTCAAGGGTGACCCACTGGACTGAAAACTAACAGGATGGCAACAAATGAGAAGACAGGAAGAGAAGTAAGGGACACCAAGCAGGGAAACTCAGGCAGAAACTCATTGCTTTGTGAAAGAACCCAAGTAGTCAGCAGCTGCCACACAAAGGGAGTCTATCTCAAGATACATGAGATAAAGAAGTGGTAACAGGCTCCATAGTTGCAGAGCACCTCATCAGTGATTTTCCTCCTCTTGGTCTCATGGATGGCTGGTTTGACTACTCCCAGGAGACTAACCAGGAAGCCTTGCAATTTTCTGAGTCCACAAGTAGTGTGCGCAACCATGAAGAGAGATGGGAGGATATCTGTAAATAGACCTTAGCAAATGAAGGACTGGTATCAGAGGTTGCAATCTGATGCACTTTAAATGTGCAGCAGTTTTCCTTTTGTGTAAGAATGGGTATGTGTCAGAGTACTTAGTGACCCATATTGACTTTATGCCTGTTTTCATGACCAGAGGAAGAGATATCAAGTTATATCCTTGGTAGGCCAGAGTACCAGGGTATAATATAGGCTTCCTGGGAATCCTCTTTCCACTTCTTAGAGAAGTGGCCTGTAACTTGGCCTAGAAGTGGAACACAGGTATGAAAATGGAGCAGAGAAGAGTTTTCTAGATGGCATTCAAATAACTTGGGCGGTGTATTGGCATAGCAGGAGACCCCCCTAAGTACTCTAAGGCAAAGAATTGATGACCATCTGCAGAAGCCCAGGGGAGGACATGAGACTAGGTATGCCAGAGCTTTAGTTTTTGTTCTCAGCTCTCTTGGTGTTCACCTTGTGTGCAGTCCACCCCGCTCTCCCCCAGCCACCTTTCCCTGCTCTCCTCCTTTCTCTTTGGTGCTCAGATGTACATCACCTCCCCTTCCTTTTCTGCCCTGCTGTCCCAGGAATGGGAAAAATGCTAGACCTGCTTCTGCCTGCCCTAGCTGAGCTGCATGGGGGCTGGGCTCAGCTGGGGATAGGGACCACAGCAATAGTGCAGTGGGAGAGTAATTCCCCCACTACCCCCCAATTCCTGCCAGGATCAGGGGAATCCCCACCAAACCCCACTGCCCCTGTTGGGTCCCCGTCTCCAGCTGATCCCAGCCCCCATGCAGCTCCCCTTCCCCAGACAGTGGGAAAACCAGCAGTGACAAGTAGCAGAGAGGTGGAAGGGGAGGGGCAGGAACATGCCTCTGAGCACAGAGCAGGAGGGAGAGGGGATTTTCACCTGCTTTAGTGACTTTAAAAAGTCTCTGGAAGCTCCTTCAGTGTCTACTTTTGTGGGAGAAGGGAAGATGGCTGGAAGCACGGAGGTGCAGCAACCCCTTCAGTGTAGGGTGCTGCTCCTATACCACCTGTTTGGGAAATTCTGGATCTGCCAGTCTTGTTACAGATATCAGAATGATTATACTTTGTCCCAGGATAAAATGTGTTTTCCTGGAACAAAAGCAATGTCTGTAGCCCAAGAGTAGCAGAACTGAAGGAATATCTTCATGTCAGTGCATTGTACAGTATTCATCCCATTTTCAGCAATGACGTTTTTGGGAATTGTCTTTACTTGGAGAAAAAGAAAGAATCACATAACAAGTATACTACCCTTGCAAAGAAGAATAAAGCACAAGTCTTCAACAAGATCAACAAAATAAAGTACTGCAGAAAATACTTTGGCCACGCTTTTAGCTTGCCACATTGAAAGACTGTTCCAAGACTAGTTGAAAATATGCGAATCTTTTTCTGTCTTATGTTTAAATGCAGTTGGTATCCACATTACTAGGCAATGTCATCACTGGACATGCCTACATGTGTGCATTTACTGTGCAGTAACAAAAATTACAACCAAAATTACTGCACAGCATGGGTGCGTGTCTACACATGCATGCTTGTGCTGTGCAGTAAATATGGTGACTTACACCGATTTGAGGGTAAATTTGATACCTGCATCATGTGGGTATTAGATTTATGCCTGAGTAGTTACTGCACAGTAATGCATATGTATATGTCTTACTGTACAGTAACACTGAGTGTGTGGGCTGACTTGGGACTATCTTTAGTCCCAAGTCAGTTGACACTCAGCGTTAATGTGCTTTAATACCTACTGCGCGGGCTGGGAGCGGTCTGAGGCTTTCAGGGGCGCACGGCGGGCTGTGGCCAGCAGCCCTGGCATGTGGGTCGGGGAATTTGGCACGACGGACTAGAATTAGGCACGGACTCGTAGTGGTTGATTAAAGATTATTTTACTTACACCGTAGATGGTCGTGGTGCAGGCAGGAAAACTTGCTTGCGTTGCAGTTACAGATAGAAAAGAAGAAGAGCGGACGAGAGTTCTAACCACGAACTCTGGTCCAAGGCCGGCTGAGAGCTCTAGAACCAGGAGCCCGTCGAATCAACCAGACGAAATAACCCGAGTAGAGCTCTGGATACCACGATGAGAGTCCGAAAAGTGACTCTCCATGAAAGCACGCAGGGAAGGGTACGTTGAGGGATCAGGCGGTGACGGGGAGAGGCTAGAGGTTGATCAGGCCCCTATATTCTTCTTAAGGCACACGCTGGGTTCGTTAAGCTCCACAGCGCGCTTAGAGTTCTTCACGAGATGTGAAGTCCTCCTTCTCCTCCTCCAACTTGGGCGGAAACCACTCAAACCTCTTATACGGCTAGCAAGCCAATTGCTAGCCGCCACGTGGGAATAATTTAGAAACAGCCAATAGTGGGAAACAAATTTGCATGCGAATGGCAGGAACTCCTTTGCACCAGGGTTTTCTCTTTGCAACTGAGAATTGCACCATTCAAAGAAAGCTCCTTGTGGCGGGAAATAATTCTGCAGTGCCGAAGCACACACAAAATCATACCCTTGGGTCATGACACCTACATGTGTAGAAACTGGTCTATTTCCACTTACTGTACAGTGATTTAGTGAGCAGTACATTTAAGCCAGCATAAATGCATGTGTAGACATGTCCACTGTGTTGTACTTCCTTGTTCAGGACACGTAAACTACTACATTATGGGTTCCTCTACATAAGACGTTTCCTCCACAACTGACTAATTAGCTGCACAGTAAATATCTCTGTATCTACACGTGCACCTCTATTAGGCTGGAGTAAATTATTTTACTCCACAGCAGGATAGTACTTGTAAATACTGGCTGAACACTTAGGGGACACTTAGCAGTGAGCTTAGCCAGCTCTGACTCTCCCCTGCTGCAGCAATGAGCTGCCTAGGGCTTCTAAATATATGTATTGCTATTGTAGTTTTTTACATGTGGAGATGTTGCCCAGCTGGTTGGAGCATGAGGATGCTTCAGTGCGGGACTGCCTGCTGGCTAGCCCCACAATGAAGCTCCCTTTTGCCCCAGCCAGCTCCTCTATAGCACACTGAGCTGGGTGGAGCAGTCCTGGTCTGGCAGGCTGACCCCTGGGACTCCTTGCCAGCTTGGGCTGCT
Source organism: Alligator sinensis (assembly GCF_000455745.1). NCBI lineage: Eukaryota > Metazoa > Chordata > Crocodylia > Alligatoridae > Alligator > Alligator sinensis. Next base: position 955,049 of record NW_005842274.1, read on the forward strand.
CTGACTAGGCTCCATGTGCTGTGCCTGAATAAATTGCAGAGCTTTTCATCAGCACATGTTTAAATGACACACATGGGAGCAATTTATTTTGCAGCAATAAGCTCCACAGTTTATTCAGGCACAGTAATTGCACATGTAGACATGCCCTGTTACTTATTGCAATTTAATGGTATAGGAATGGAAAGGATGGAGGAATGAGGAATGGTATTAGAGGAATGGGAAGGTTGTTCCTTCCCTCCTAGCCATTTATGCACTGTCAGAATAAAGCATAATGCAAATTCCACAAAGAATATTTTTATTCATCTCAAAGACCTTAAATCAACAGCTAAATGAAAAACGAACCCCTAGGGCCATGTTAAATTATTTTCCTTCAATGATTACCGTAATCAGTGCATTAGTAAGTACTCTTCTATTTCCAATATTTTAAGATGAGAATTGTTTGGCATGACATGCATCCAGTGAGTGGTGTAGAGGATTTGCAGGAGATGTGAAGGTAGATGCTCAGAAGTCAAAGGCATCTGATTTCAACTAATCCTAAGGAAAGAGTTAGAATCATAGAAAGTTAGGGTTGGAAGGGTCCTCAAGAGGTCATCTAGTCCAACTCCTTGCTCAAAGCAGGACCATTCCCAACTAGATCGTCCCAGCCAAAGCTTTGTTTAGCTGCGTCTTGAAAACCTTCAAGGATGGAGCTTCCACCACCTCTCTGGGTAACATATTCCGTATTTTACTAACCTCTTAGTGATAAAATGCTTCATAATATTGTAACAGAAAGCCCCCTTTGTACATTCCCCATCTTGCCATTGATATAACAGAAGCCTCATCTTGCCTGCACCCCCTCATTTTGTGCACTTCTTTTTCATTCTAAGTATTGGCAGAGACCTAGCACACTCGTTGCATTGCAGAGATATGCCACACTCAGCAAGCCAGAAAGCTGAAGTGGCTTTCTGTAGGAGAAACCTACAAACTACATCTACATATCAATTAAACTCAATGTCACTAAAGAAAACAAAAGAACTAAAATATCCACTTCAAAGACTGCAAATATATCCTGGCGCTAACCTAACTCATTTACCGTCCCCAGTAGTCTTTGATCCTCACTACCTCACATTACCTCACATATATATTTCTCACAGTGCATTTTTATATTTCATCTGTCTCATCTTTACCATGGCATTTTGTATGTTATATTTTATACTTTTAAAACCTTAAGGAATATACTCCCTGTAGAATTAAGTTATACCCTGGACCATTGTTAAAAACTGCATTGAAATTGTAAAGTGATAAAATCTGCTATTTTGGACTGGTCCCTTGAGTGAATGTGAGTATGTATGAGGATCAGTAGGTAATTAAATGACAAAGCAAGAGCCTCTGGCTGTTAATTGACAATAGCCTAGTCAGAGAAACTTACCATTACAAAACTCTATTCTACAAGCCATTTTAAGCTAATCAAGCCAAAGAACGGATTCCTGGAACCTGCAAGACATAGCCTTTGGGTCTATCAAGTCAAGGCTGGACTCCCAAAACTGCACCATGGGGAGAAACCCCCAGTGACTGTGACTAATAGCTGTCATACACTACTCAAGACCCACATGGGACAGCGATCTCCAGATTGGGCAGCCAAGATGATGCTGGGGGGTACCACACGAGTCTGCCAGAAAGGGATAAAAGTCAGTGAAGTGTGACCTTCAGTGGTGCCCTGTCATCCAGCACCTGACCTACTGAGACCTTTTGGAGAAGACATTGCCTGGAAGGAAGGTGATAATCAACACCAGACTCCAGGGCCTCGGACAGGTAGATATACTAACACCAGTGCTCTCACAATCACTATAGCAGCTACTATACAATATACTACATGGGGTTAAGTGATATGGGTTTGAATGAGTGAGTGCACGTGTAAGTGTGTGTGTGTGTGTGCGCGCGCGTGCGCACCCCAAGGTGACCAGTACGCCTCATAACTCAAAGTTTGCATTTATGATTTTATTGGTATCTTCACATCCCGTACAAGAAATTAGAATTTATTATGAATCTGTGAGTTGGTCCTTTGTAGCCAGCAATATGTAACCTAAACTTCCATTGCTTCAGCTTGAGACCATTGCTCCTTGTTCTGTCACCTGCCACCACTGAGAACAGTCTAGCTCCATCCTCTTTTGAACACCACTTCAGGTAGTTGAAGGCTACTATTAAATTCCTCCTCAGTCTTCTCTTCTCTAGAATAAATAAACCCAGTATCCTCAGTCATTCCTCATAAGTCATGTCCCCCAGCCCCCTCACCATTTTTGTTGCCCTCCACTGGACTCTCTTCAATTTGTTCACGTCCTTTCTGTAGTGGAGAGCCAAAACTGAACACAGTACTCCAGATGGGGCCTCACCAATGCTGAATAGAGGGGAATAATCACTTCCCTTGACCTACTGGTACCACACCTACCAAGGCAGCCCAGTCTTTGCAACAAGGACCCACTGCTGGCTCATCTTCAGCTTATTGTCCGCTGTAACCCCCAGGTCCTTTTCTGCAGAGCTGCTGCCTAGCCAGTCAGCTCTCAGACTGTACCGGTGCATGGGATTGTTCTAAGTACAGGACTTTGCAGTTAACCTTGTTGAATCTCATGATATTTCTTTTAGACCAATCCTCCAATTTGTCTAGGTCACTCTGAATCCTAGCCCTACCCTCCAGCATATCTACTATTCATCGCAGCTTGGTGACATCTGCAAACTTGCTGAGGGTGCACTCTCTGCCATCTTCCAGGATGTTGATGAAGACATAGAACAAAACCTCTGAGACACTCCATTTGATACCAGCTGCCAATTAGACATTGAGCCATTGTTTATTACTCTCTGAGCCCAATGCTCCAGCCAATTTTCTATCCACCTTAAAGTCCATTCATCCAGCCTACACTTCCTGAGCTTGCTTGCGAGAATGCTGTGGAAGACTGCATCAAAACATTGCTAAAATCAAGGTACGCCACACCCACCTACCTCCCAGCATCCACAGAGTGAATCACCTCATCATAGAAGGCAACCAGGTTGGCTAGGCATGACTTGCCCCTGGTGAATCTATGCTGACTGTTCCTAATCATCCTTTTCTCCTCCAAGTGCTTAGAAATGGGTTTCTTGAGGATCTGATCCATGATTTTTCTAGGGACTGAGGTGAGGCTGACTGGTCTGTAGTTCCCTGGATCCTCCTTCTTTCCCTTTCTTAAATATGGACATTATGTTTGCCCTTTTCCAATCAGTTATTTGTAAAACCCAGCAATCTTCTGCTACTCAAAAATACCAGAATTGCAATTAGTTTCATTTCCCCAGCTCAGCAGCTAGCATTTGATCTCTGATAAAATCTCTATTTATTATTTATCATGCTGGGATAAAACAAATTGCTTGGATTTTACTGTAAATTTTATGTATACTTTGGACTGACATAAAATAGAATGAAAAGACTGTAAGTGAATATTTTATCCTCTGTTAGCAGTGCCTAATTAGAACAAAAGTTCTTGTCAAGACAGTCACCAGGGGTCCTCTAAAACTGTTATAATTCTCTTTAGAAATATAAATAAATTAGAGAGATGATAACCAAAACAAAATCATCCATATTATACATTGACAATGTTTCTTGTGACCCAATCTAGGACACCAAAGAGACAATAAAAAAAGAAAAGAAGACAAGACTGGAATTGTTATATTAGAACAGTGGCCTGGTTCTGATCCTGCCACTGTCAGTCATAAAACCTTAATTCTTCATGAGAAAGGTTATTTTTCCTGCCTCCCCACAGTGCCTCTAGTCAATTGTGAAGCACAATAGAATTAAAATTATTTCCCAAACCCCTCCAATAAATTTATATCATAAAGTAAAGAGTTTCATTATGCTTATATTACCTTTCACAAAATATAAACAATCTTAGGTCCAGCCCAACTCTGCTGAAACGAAAGACTAACTTGATATAGTTGTTTGATAAGACAACTAGTTTTGTAGACAAAGACTTTCATCAGGCATTTGACACAGTGCCACATGGAAAATTAATTAAGGTGAAGAAAATGGGGATCATAAGAACTGCAAGGCTGATAAACAACTAGCTAAATGAGAGACAACAGTGCATTGTGCTCGATGGAGAATTGCCGAGCTAAAGAGATGCTACTAGTGGAGCTCCTGAAGGATCGAGACCTATCCTTATTTAATATTTTCATTGAGGACCTTGGAGTAAAAAATAGGCGTGTGCAATTGAATTTGCTCACAACAACATGCTGCAGGGGGCAAGAGAGCATTGTCAGTATGAAGGGGAATGTGAATAACATAAAGGAATAATAAGATGATCTTGTTGACTGCAGTAACACTAATGGGATGAAAATTAATAGGACAAAATGCAATGTGTTCTGCAGTTGGTGACGAGGGGTATCTTGCTGTACTATGTTGGGGGCTCATTTAGAAATGACAGAGAAGAAGGAAGTCCTGGATGTATTAGTAAGAAGGCAAATAACATCATAGGCTGTGTCAGAAGAGATTATTTCCAGTAGAGATAGGAAAATATTAATGCCAAGGCAATGGCGAGACTTCATCTGTAATGCAAGCAATTTTGGTAACCCATTTCCAAGAAAGCTTAATTCAAATTGGAACAGGTGCATAGGAAGCTCAATAAGATGACCAGCAGGCTGGGAAACCTCTCAGGAGAAATTAAGGGAGCTTGGCTTGTTTAGCTAAACAAACAAAGGTTGGGAAGGGATAATCTACATTAAAGTGGGTAAATCCCAGGGAAGAAGAATTGCTATTTAGGTAACTGATCATGTGGGCACAAGAAGCATAAGTAATTTAGGCTGAAAGTAGAAGGAAGTGTCTAACTAGTAGGAGTAAGGTTTTTAGAACAGCCTCCCAATAGAAATAATGGGGAAAACAACTTGTTTTAAGATGGAAATCGGCAAAGTTATAAACAAGATTGTATGAAATAATTGCTTGTGATAGCAGGAGACTGGACTATGCCTCAGGAAGTCTTTTGCTTTCCTATGTAAGTGTTTATTAGAGCAGAACATGAATGGGTTAAAGTTCTGCTAAAAGAAAATGGTGAAAAAGCAACTGCAAGATATACCTGGGCCTTGAATGTTGTATAAATTAATGAAAATTATTTGGACAGCATTGTGCCTACATGGGTCATTTCCATCACGTTTATTGCATAAAGAGAAAAAGCAAATGTGAATAGAAAGCAAGCAGTGTGCGATCCGCCTCCCGATCCTGTCCATGTCGCCATGTGTGAGCCAGGAGCGATATGCGGACCTGTCTTTGTGCACGCAGGCTGTGGCCAGCAGCCCGGGCACACGGGGTCAGAAGAGACCATGCGGCGGCAAGGCACGCATGAGCTAGAATTAGTTACAGATGCATAGTGGTTGATTCAAAGATTATTTACTTACACCCAAAATGGTCGCAGTGTAGGCTGGACAGTTTCCAGGTTCAGCTCCGCTTAAATCCTCGTTGGAGGACTACGACAAACTCCGTTCTTGGGCCCCGGAGTTGTTAAGGCTCCGCGGGTTCGGCAATTTCTTTCCCACAGAGTTGTCGAAGCTCCGTGGGTTTGGTTCGGCTCTCTGGCCCTGGAGTTGTTAAGGCTCCGTGGGTTCGGATCTTGAGTATATAGGATAGGGATACGTCTAGGATTGCGCTCGGCGACGGGGAGAGGCCAGAGGCTGTTTAGACCTCTGTTGCCTTCTTAAGAAATGCGTTGGGTCCGTAAGTATCCGCAGCGCTTAGAGATCTTCACGCTCTCCCTCTTGGACTCCAATTGCTTTCTCTCCAACTTGGGCGGAAACCACCCAAGCTCTTTATACGGCTAGCAAGCCAATTGCTAGCCGCCACGTGTGCATAATTTAACACAAGCCAATACTGGGGCTCGAATTAAAATACAAATGGCGGGAACTCCTTTGCACCGTGCATTTCTGAGATGCAAAAGAAATGCACCATGCAAAGAAAGCTACAAATTGGCGGGAAAATTCTCCGTTGCACCAGAGTTCTCCTCTGCAGCAGAAAACTCCATCGTGCAAAGAAGCTGCAGTTTAACGGGAACATAATTTAGCAGTGCCGAAGCACACACAAAACAAAAAACTCACAACTTTGGGTTGTGACAAGCAGAAAGAGGGAAAATGCAGACACTGGAAAGAAAGGAGCACAGAAGGTGAAAGGAAATTCTACTGTAGAAATTTCAGCATATCAGTCACGTACTGTGTTGCCTAGCTCTTTTGGTTTTCTATTAATTTATAGCACAGGCTTCCTATTGACTTAAGAAAGCACTTTAAATAAAAAGTTCAACCAGGACTGAAAAGAAAGATAACTGGCAATGGGAGGTCAACTCATACTATTTCTGGGATCTGCAGGATTCACAAATATGTCCTCTGTGTCTCAAAAACACAAACTCTGCTGGTCACCTTTATTTAGGTGATAGCCCTTCTAGTTTATATTAGCAGTTGTTTAAATTAATCCATAGAGGTATTCAACAAGAATACACAGACTCTGCCTTCAGTATATGATTCTAAAGTAACTTGATGGCATATTGTAGCCAATGGAAATCAAATTATAAACATGCCTCCCAGTTACTACTATTACTTCAACACAACATTTCATTAAAACACATGCAATAATCCACCCAAGCAGTTAGTATTTTTACATCAAAATTCAGGAAATCTAAAGTCTATTTTTCTCAAGAGCTGGTCATCTCCATGACAGGATCAAACAACACATTGTGTTAAGATGGCAAATGTAAATTGTACTCCAGGAGAGTGAGAGGAAAAGAGGGGTACAATTTGAGTAAGTTGCAGCCCTCTGGTACAGTGAGTTTGCACCTGCCTTTATTGCTGTGGTATTCTACCTATGTTCTTATTCTGCCCTTTTTGGAAGTGCATTACCCAGTAACTAACTTCTCTCTTCCTCTCTCCAGTGGAAAAATTCTACATGCAGCGGAATAGGTTGTAGCTGTGTTGGTCTAAGGACATAGGCAGACAAGGTTCTTTGGGTAAATCTGGTATCTTTTATTTAACCAATTCAAATAGTTGGAAAAATTCTTCTTTTCAGGGTTTCAGGAAGAAGAGACCAAACAACAACTGCATATCAGAATGAATGCACACTGAAAATCTATCAAAGACAAGAACACCCAATTACCTGCAGGTAATTTCTCACAAGAAAATAACTCTCCAATCTCTCAGTTCTAATCCTCAAAGGATTAGAATTTACAAATCACCTTTCACAGATGAGCCTACAAACTTCACTTCATCAACCTGCTGGATACTAAAAATCATGGACTAAATATAGACATTGGATTTATGACACATTATAACCTGCCTAACATCTGACTCCCCAGGTATCTTTCCACTACTTACCGACTACATTCATTCCCTTCTCCTCCCCGCCCCCCGAACTTGTTTCTCACTCACTGACTCCTCAATTTACATCTTCACTGATTGCCTTTCTTCCATGCATACCTTCTGCTGGCTTCTTTACTATTCATTCCATCCAGGAAGAGTGAGCGCAGACCAACTGCAGATACCAGATTTACCCAAAGAATCTTGTCTACATGCAATGGGATGCTTTTTCCTGATAGTTTTTTTTTTTAAATATACATATTGCAATACATATAAAACTTAAAAGAAACAAGGTTAAAGAATTGTGCCTTCTGCTTGGAGCAGTAGGGGATTTGTGATGGACTTCTCTCATGGGAAGTCACTGCATCATCTGGGACCAAGGCCTTCCAAAAACCTCAGCCCCCTGGAGAGTCTTATGCTAGGATGTTCCTATTACATGGTCCTCTATGACATGGAGTCATCAACTATGGCCACTCTTCTGAAGCATCATTTAATCTTTTACACATGCTATGCCTACACCATTGAGCATCTTAACAGATAAGATGCAACAACCTGAATTTGATTTGATACTACCACAATCATCTTCTGGATTGACTGTCTGATATCAGCCGTCCTCTATTGTATTGTTACTGAGAAAACAACATCTCCATAGTATCTCTGTGGGCGAAGTCTAGCCTTTGACATTATTTTTAGCACATAGAACAAAAAGTGCATTACTCAGTGCTGTAGTTTTTGCCCTCCAGCCATCAGGCATGGGCAGCAAGCAATGACACCCCTACATCAATCAGTGGGGCTGGGAGGGGAGCACTTGGGGGAAACTCCAAGATTAAAAGAAGCCACTGCATTGTGCACTTCTGGCACAAATTCTAGAGACCCCTACTCATTAGTAAAAAGCAAACAACTCCCCCAACCCTTCCCCCCTCCCCCCCAGAAAATAAAATAAAAAATTAACAGAAGCTATTGTGGTGTTTGATATAAAATATAGCATAATATAAAATATGGCAGATGGTATATTTTATGGTTGTGATGCAACAGTAATCATATGTACAGTGTAGAATATAATGTAAAATATTATTTTAACCTATGCTGCAGAAAAAAGAAATAGAAGCTGCTGATGCATATTCATTGTCATGGAATCAGTTTAAGAATATGGACAACAAGTAGAGTACAGTTTACCTAAATATCATCTAGCCATTGTCATGCAAAGTCTTAATTGTTTACATCAGTTGAAGAATTTTTTTGAAATTTAATTTAAAACTCTCTCATTTTTCTTCTTCTCCTGCCTTTTTTGAGCGATTGAAGATACTTTTCCCATCAGTGTTGGTTTTATCCAAAATGAAGTGCTAAGACATGCATTTGAGCAGACGAATGTACATGACTGTTTGCTATAAACAGTCCCCTGACATCCTTAATCTCTCTATTTGGACTTTATTGCATTTTCAGCCTGACAGGTGGCATCCCCACCAATATGAGCAGCTATGTGAATGCAGGATTTGTGTGAACTAATCAAAAAGATGTTATTCTATATTTCTTCTTCTTGCTCTTCTGTTTTGTCTGTAAACAAAAGCTTCCCCCAGCTCCCCCTCCTTTTGAGCTCTAAAAAATACTCTTTAAGGGGGAAAAAATGACATACTCTACGTTCTATTATACAGAAGTTAGAAAAATAATCCCTTAATGCTGCATAATTTCCTGGATGTCACAAGTGTGTATTTAAAGATTTTTAATGTGGAATTAGCCTCCAAAACACAAGTATTTGTTTCAAATTTTCCTCATTAACATTACCCTAAGAAATGTAATATATAGTTCCCTAAGGGAAATGGGATACACTTATATATGGCCTAATGCTCCAGTTTCTTGCATTTTATGTTGGCATTTACATCTATGCAGAGTGTTTGTAAATAGCAGCTAAATGAGATGGGTGTTATATTACACCCACTTTTCATTCATGTAAATACAAAGGAGGGGAAGAAATAATCAGACTTGAATTTATGATGCATACAGACATACACATGGTAATAGCTCTCTACTACTATAGAGAAAGAAATTCCAAAATTATGCAGATGTATGCACATAGCCAGAATGTCCATCCAGGCAATGGATGGGGATGGGTTCATAAGCAGGGACGTAGTAGAATGAGGAGAAGATGAAAAGGACATTTTAGTTTCTAGCCCCCGTGAGCCTTGCTAGGCGCAAAGCAACACCTACACCTTCTGTGCTTAATGGAGTATTGGGATGGCTTCCTGTTTACAGCTGGGATTGCAAATAGGCTCAAAAAGGATGTGGGCAGAGGAAATGGCTATGGATCACCCAATCTTGCATGTATGGCTAGCAGCAGAGAGGGATAATGCATGGTCCCCCTAGCATATGAGAGACAAATAGAGATTCTAAAATAGTGCCCCTTCTTTAAGTTTCCTGTGGTCTAATCAGACCCGCAATACCTCCAGTGTGCACCAAGACCTGTGTACCAACTCTGCCATCTCTTTCTGGATCCTTAACTTTTGGACTCATAATATAAAAATCTGCTTTATAGATGAAGAAAGATGAACAAAAGAACCCCCAAGATATTTTAAAACTTTCTAATGTAGCTCTTCATTTTAAACTGCATCCATATGAGTCTTTCCCAAACTCTTAGGAAAAACAAACAAAAACCTTTATAATTTTAAGTAATGTTGGTGTGTGTCTACATTATTAAAAATGCTGTTTGTTTTATTATAGTGTCTATGGGATCCAGATAGGGTCCTTATTGTACTAGGTTGCTATACAGACACAGGAAATAGAAGCTGTTGATGCATATTCATTGTATTGGAATCAGCTTAAGAATATGGACAATGAGAAGAAGTCCATATTCTTATTGGAATAAGCAAGAAGAGAGTTCCTTCTCTGAAGAATGTGTACTATAAGTCAGCAGTTGAAGCTAAGTGCAGACAGTCAAAAAGTCTGAAGCTGAGTTGATTCAATCTGCAGGTTAGTCTAAACTGCACAGGTTAAACAGATAAACATGTGAACAGACATTCACTTTTGATTCTGGAAATGCAGCTACATGCCTGCAATGGCCCAGGCCAGAAGCCAGGGGCGCATTAGGCTCAGCTAGAGCAGACTACTTGGGCCAGGGCTAGCCCATCCACTTTGTGAAGGGGGGGGGGGGGGGGGGGGGCTTGTGGGTAAGGTGCAAAGTATCCTGGGATGCTGAGGCACTGTGAGTTAACTTGAATCTGGAAGGAATCTTGGACAGAAGTTCAATAAACTGATTTAACCTAAATCAATTAAGCCTGATACTGCATCCATCCAGGTTTATCTTAAATTGGTTTAGGCAATTTTGAAAGCGGTTTATGTGCACTGAACTTCTGTTTTGTTACAGATTTGAACTAGTTTCAGATCACTTATATGATTTATGTGTAATTTCTGTCCCTACCCTGACAGGTCAGAGACATGAGAGTACGACAAAACAAGATACAGCTGGTCAACTTGATAAAACCTACGTCTGCATAAAATTCAAGGATGTTAACGGATTGTCCAGTACAGTGGGCATCCTTAAAAGGTTTAATTTTATAGCATAAGCAGGTATCACCTCACTTTGAAAGCCTAATTCAAAGTCCAATGAAGACAACGAGAGTCTTTCTTTTTACTACAATGAACTTTCAACCCTGCCTCAAATAGGCATATTACCATTTATTTACTATTAAAGAAAGTAAAAGGGGGAAAAAATCACTCTTTAGACACCATTAGATAGGTATTGAAAGATAAATGTGTTCTCTTCCTACTTCCTTCCCAAATTCTGTCAAAGGCATTTCAGAACACTAAATTTATCAGACTTGAATTTTTATAATTGCATGTTATAAAAATGCAGCAAAATTATGAAAATAAATATAAGCTGCTATTGAGGTAATTGGTCAATAGACACTACATCTTGCTGGAGAAATATCAATGCCGTTCTTTTTGGAGGTTTCAATATATTGGACCCATTTGAGGTATCCATGCAACACTTCTAGTTATTTGCACTAATGAGGTATGCTTGGTCAGTATCATTACCAGTTATTTTCACTTACCATTTCTTCTTTTTATAAGCTTCTGATGTATTAACAAGACAAGAATCAAGTTTTTTTGTGATTTAACCTGTCTCACTGGTGCAGTAGAAAAAGATGGGAGCTACCTTGAGGACAATGCCTGGTATTTTCAGATGTACTTTTGCATGGAAATGTTTTACCTTTCAAAATATCAATAGGTTAAGCAGGGAAAAAAACAAACAACAATACCACCACCCAGGTGCATATAAACAGATAGTTGCCTTTTTCTTTCCCCAGTGACATCTTTGTGTTCCTCTTCAGCAAGGAGAGATGGATTTTTGGAAGGGCATATTGTCCTCATTCCCATGCCCCTAGAGAGAAGGTAAAAGAAAGTTATTGCATTGCTGATCTAAGATTCAGTGAATGCCATAAGTAAGGTAATAACAATGGAGCTTCTAATTAGCATGTACATTGCTTCTCTAAATTCCTAATTGCAGTTGGATGTCCCTGTGGTTGGATTATATTCTATGACTTCCCTTGGGCCTTTTTTCTTGCATAATGTTCTAATTTTCTCATATAAGGAATCTATAATATAACAAAGTACATTCCTTATATACCTGTGGAAAAAAGTCTTAACTGTTTAGCAGTACAGCTAAACAGATACCTCGTTTCACCTAAAAACAAAGCCTAGTTCCTAGGCATATAGCCAGTATATTTATGGAGCTGCAAACCAAATTATATGTGTCAGAGTAACCTCACTAGGAAGTGATGATCCATGTCTCAGCTCCAGAGTAGGGATCATGACTGCTTGATATAGCTAACCATTCTACAAATCTTTTCTTCTAGTCACATCTTGATAATAGCAGCTTTGATAATGTCATTCACAAATGTGCTAAGCATGCACTCAATCCCATCCTCCAAATCCATTAATGAAGATATTAAATGGTACGAGGTGCTGTATCTACTTGATACCTCCTCCCAAATAGACATTGAACCACTAATGTTTACTCTTTGAGCAGTCATTCAGCTGGTTATATATTGACGTTTCATAACCAATGGTTTAATCTAGACTAGTTTACTAATGAAAATGACATGGGAGTCAGTGTCTAAAGCCTTACAAAAGTCAAGATACAGTTTATCCACTACTTTCCTCTCATCCATAAAGGGTATCATCTGGTTTTTCTCCTCCTCTGTCTTTTCTAAGGATGAACCCTCAGTTTACTGCAGAAATTGGTATTAGTCCCTAAGCATATGACTTCATATTTTTTTACTACTCAGTTTCATCCTATTTCTATTATTCCTGCCCTCAAGGCTATCCAGTCTGCTAGCTGACACCAACCCAGACATAGTGGGGCTCACAGAAATGTGGTGGGACCCAACACATGACTGGGCAGTGAATATGAAGGGCTATAGGCTGTACAGGAGGGATAGGACAGGGAGGAAAGGTGAGGGTGTGGCACTCTACATCAAGGAGGAATACACATCCTCAACGAATAACACTGGGTCAGTGGAGGGGCACACTGAAGTGCTCTGGGTTAGAATACAAGGAAGATGAGGGGAAAGGGACTTAATGGTGGGGGTCTACTACAGACCACCTAACAAAGGGGAAGCGCAAGACCGGGAATTCTTAAGTCAGCTCATGGAGGTAGTTAGATCAAAGAACGTGGTCATCATTGGTGACCTGAACTTTCCAGACACCTCCTGGGAAGAGCAGTCACCCAGGTCTGACCGCTCATGTAGGTTCCTAGCCGAGATACAGGACCTCCATCTAACCCAGGAGATGCACAGCCCCACCAGGGGAGATGCTTTGTTGGACCTGGTCCTGGCCACGGGCAATGACCTAGTGAGGGGTCTGTGGGTGCTTGACCACCTGGGCAACAGCGAACATCGCCTGCTGGAATTCACCATCCAGAGCAAGGTGGCAATGGCCTGCAGCAAGGCATCAGCCCTGGACTTCAGGAGGGCGGACTTCATTGAGGTGAGGAGAATATTCAGGGAGGCACTGAGGTCCCAGAGGGGAGGGGAGACGGGGGTCCAAGAAGAGTGGTTGTTCCTTAAGGAGACGATCCTCCAAGCCCAAAGGGAGGTAATCCCAACACGGATCAAAGGGGGCAAGAGGGCACAAAAGCCCCCATGGCTCACCAAAAGCATACGGGAAAGTCTCTTGGCTAAAAGGAAGGTGTATACCCAATGGAAGGGAGGGGCCATCACCAGGGAGGACTATACCTCAGTTGCTCAGGGCTGCAGGGGGGCAGTCAGGAAGGCCAAGGTGGAGATGGAACTGGGACTAGCTACCCAGATTAAGGACAACAAGAAGTCCTTTTTTAAATAATAGGGGGTAAAAAGAAGGTATGGGTTAATGTGGGGCCTCTGCAAGACATGCTAGGAAATCTGGTCATCACACCAGATGACAAAGCTAACCTATTTAACAATTTCTT
>NW_005842274.1:969691-982622 GCF_000455745.1 Alligator sinensis
ACTCTCTTCTCATCAGTGCAGAGGCAGAAAAGGATCTTGGAATCATTATTGATGCCAAAATGAACATGGGCCAACAGTGTGGGGGGCACGGTCTGGAAGGCCAACCATACCTTGTCATGCATCCACAGATGTATCTTAAGTAGGCCCAAGGAGGTGATCCTCCCCCTCTATGTGACACTGGTCAGGCCCCAGTTGGAGTACTGCATCCACTTCTGGGCGCCACACTTCAGGAGGGTTGTGGACAACATGGAGAGGGTCCAGAGGAGGGCCACTCGCATGATCAGGGGTCAACAGGGCAGGCCCTATGAAGAGAAGCTAAGGGACCTGAACCTGTTCAGCCTCCACAAGAGAAGGCTGAGGGGGGGATATAGTGGCCATTTACAAACTAGTCAGAGGGGACCAGCAGGCATTGGGGGAGTCCTTGTTCCCCCGAGCACTCCCAGGAGTGACAAGAAATAAGGGTCACAAGCTGGCAGAGGGTAGATTCAGACTAGACATCAGGAGGCACTACTTCACAGTCAGGGCAGCTAGGATCTGGAACCAACTTCCAAGAGAAGTGGTGCTGGCTCCTACCCTGGGAGTCTTTAAAAGGAGGCTAGATGAACACCTTGCTGGCGTCGTTTGACCCCAGTACTCTTTCCTGCCATGGCAGGGGGTTGGACTTGATGATCTGCTCAGGTCCCTTCTGACCCTACAAACTATGAAACTATAAAACAGTTCCTCCCATTTGATATTCCAGTTCTCTTCTGTATTGACAATGCCTTTCACCTTTGTGTTGTTGGCAAATTTCACTTGCAATCAAGATATAACTCCAACATTACTAATGATTTTATTAAATATTTTCCAAGACCAAGCATTGAGCATCTTCCTTTTGAACCTTCAGCACAAGCTATGGTAGATGCCTATTTAGCCAGTTGTTTATTCGTCTCACAATTTTTGAACTAATTCCCCTTTTACCAGCTTTATTGATAATTTCCCATGCGACACTACAGACACCTTGACATTTTGACAGATTAGATCTACCTTAGATTAGGTGTCCCTTGTTTAGAAAATGGGTCAGATTATCAAAGAGCTATCAAGTTAGTGTAGCACCCATGATGAATCTGTGTTGTGTATTAGCCCATTTTCCATTTAGCTCCATGACTTTAATTATTCTTTCCTTCAGAACTTGTTCCAAAGCCTTGCATACTCTTTAAGGCTACGTACTAAAGTGAAAGTACTATTGCAAACATGAAAAAAGCATGGCAACAAGACATCTTAGAAAAAGTATCTCAAACACAAGGGGAAAACAAGGTCTCTTCTCACAGACATGCAATGAAAATGATGTCTTAAACATGCAATGGAAAATAATTTGTAGTGTATTATGATCTGTCAGAGTTCTTCAGAATGTATAACATGACGAATGGCAAATGCTGAAATTATAATAAAAGCACTGAGACCCACTAGTAGAGCTTCTTTAGGATCATTGTCTCCCACCTCTTCCTCATGCCCACCCAAAAATCAAGCCTTTTTCAAGGAATGCATAGGAACTATAGCAAGATATTTAAGATGATATTCAGAGAATACTAGTAAATTTGAGATGAGAATACTATAATAATTGATGATTCTTGAGAGCCACCGTAGCTTGAAGAAAATGGTCTTATTTTTCTCAAAGAGTTATATTGGTTTTGAATGTTGGTCAACAGACTAGCACCTTTCCCTTTCTAAATATACTAAAACATAAAAAAAACAACCCAGACTGTTTTCTGCTCTTGCAATGCATGCTTGTGATGCATGGCAGTTTTTCATCCTCTTTCCTGCAGAGCTCTGGTCCACAGTTCCACACAGCTGCAGAACCCCCTCTCTGATTGTCTTGGTCTGTGTTTCATGCTCTCTACTGAAGGCTGATCCTAGCTCTGGATTATTACACATTTTGGATTGCTGTGGACTGGTATTTCTCTTAAATCCTTTGCTGACATCCGTATTATCTGGAAGTCATTGGAAAACATTATTATATGAAATTCTGAGATCTGTCTTTTTCTGCATGCATCTAATTGGAACTGGAAATCACAGGCGACTGGTAGGGGGATATGGGGGGATGTGTGCTCCCCCTGAGATTGGCCCCCAACTTGGTCCCGCTCAGAATGGGGCAGTTTTTTTTGCTGTGCAGGGCAGTGGCATGGGGTTTTTTTTGGGTGGCGGAGCACTAAGCCATGGCACAGAAGTATAGGAGTGGATATGTGGCCCCCTCCTCCTCCCCCGCCCCGTTCCCCCCCGCATTTAGGAGGCAGCAGTCACCCCTGCTGGAAATTATGTATTGTGGTCAATGAATGGTGCTTTTTAAAAGAGTAAACTGTTTTATTCCTCAGTACAATCATTCTTAACCTCATTCTGATCTCTGACCAGAAAAACCTGAGTAGGTTGGCAGCAAAAGTGTCTAATTCAGTGGTGGGCAATCCTTTATAGCTTGACTAACCTCTGCTCAGAAGTGGGCAGGTGGGGACATGCTAGGACTTGCCCACAGTTGGCACCTCTTCATGTGGTGGCACAGGGATTGTACCACAACTGATGCCCCCACCACCAAATGCCACTGAAGCCCCATGTCTGCAGGCCAGATCCCATAACTCCACAGGCTGGATCCAGCCCGTGTGTCATAGGTTGCCAACATCTGGTCTAATTTATTCCAGAAAGATTGGCAAATAATCTTTTGAATTAGATGTCATTTACTTTGGTTCATTGTGAAGAAGCAAGGTTTGTCAGAAACAAAAATCATCCAACCAAGGAAAAAATAATCCCATAAAAGCACTCACTGTCTGCCATGATTTAATTCTTCTGAGTTCAGGGTCTGGCTCAACAAGGAGGGGCAGGGGAAGGGGTTGTATGGCTTCTGTATAACCTTGCAACGAAAGATTTGGTGGTTGCTTTTGTCTTGCCTATTCCTAAACTGGCTAGGCTGCTGTACCGCAGAAAAGGACCTACTGAATTATAGTGGACTGAAAGCTCGTTATGAATCAACAGTGTGTTCTTGTTGCAATCAAGGGTCAGAAATAAAGATATGTTGACACCAGTGAGAGATAAGAACCTAGGACTTCAAAGAATGACATTTTTTTCTGGTTAAAAATAATAGAGTTGATTTTAGTTGATGGTTCATAAAAGGAGACCTGTGGTAAAACTACAGCATGTTGCTCAACCAAATTCAAACCAGATAGAAATCACTGACTTAGCAAAAAAAGAAGATCTACTTCACCATCCTTTCAGCTTACAAGCAAATACTCTATTTCAAACTAGATTTTATCTAGGAAAGTATTTTGGCCTGAATTATACAGGATTTTAGACTAGATCCTTGCAAATGGGTCATAGATTTCATAGACATTAGGGCTGGAAGGGACCTCAGAAGATCATCGAGTCCAGCCCCCTGCCCAAAGGGCAGGAAGTCAGCTGGGGTCATAGGATCCCAGCAAGATAAGCATCCAGTTTCATCTTAAAGGTGTTCAATGAAGGCGCTTGAACCACCTCCGGTGGCAGGCTGTTCCAGACCTTGGGGGCTCGGACAGTAAAGAAATTCTTCCTTATGTCCAGCCTGAAACGATCTTGTAGTAGTTTGTGACCATTCGACCTCGTCATCCCTTGGGGCGCTCTGGTGAACAAACGTTCCCCCAGATGCTGGTGGTCACCCCTGATAAACTTGTAGGTGGCCATCAGATCACCCCTGAGCCTGTGCTTTTCCAGGCTAAAGAGCCCCAGGGCTCTCAGCCTGTCATTGTAGGGTCTGCTTCCCTGACCTCTGATCATGCGCATGGCTCTTCTCTGGACTCTCTCAAGCTTCTCCACATCCTTTTTGAATTGTGGAGCCCAAAACTGGACACAGTACTCCAGCTGCGGCCTCACTAAGGCCGAGTACAAGGGGAGAACGACGTCCCGGGATTTGCTTGAGAAGCATCTATGGATGCAAGCCAGTGTTTTGGTCGCTTTACTAGCCGCAGCATCGCATTGCAGGCTCATGTTCATCTTGTGGGCTGGAAGGGACCTGGGGGGGTCCTTTTGTAATCTCCATGTTCAGTGCAAGAACAGACTCTCGATGATAATGTAGACCCACCAACTACAGTTTTCTTCCCTGAAATTGGCTTCTTAGGCTAGAGACAGACATTACACATTAATGGGAATAAGTGATCAGAAACTGGTTTAAAAATGTAACAGAACAGAAGTTCAGTTCACATGGACTGGTATAAACTGGCCAAAACTGATTTAAAGTAGACCTGGATGGATGTAATATTAGACTAAACTGACTTAAATTAAGCTGGTCTATTGAACTTCTGTCCCACATCCCCTCCTGACACAAGCTAGGTCTCAGACCCCATGAATTCTAGGATGCATTACAGCTACCACTAACTGCCCCCCTCACAGGTTGGGCAGGCTAGCTTCAGCCCCATCTTGCCTTCTCCAGCCCCACTGGGTGGCCCTGCCCCTGGCTGGCATAGAGTCGAGGCAGCCTTCCCAGCCCCCCTGGCAGTGGCAAAGAGGTGGTGGTGGTGGAACAGAACCCCACCCCATCCCTGCCTCCCCCCAGCCAGGGTCTGCCATGGGAGGTGGGTGGAGGGGGGAGGAGTGAACTCCAGCCCTAGCCCCTCAGCTGAGTATGCATGCAGGGGTGGGGGGGAAGCCCCTGAGGCAGGAGCTTTCTTCTTTGCAGTGAAGCTCTGCTTGGTTGCAAATCTGCCAGCCCTGCCTCCTTGCCTCCCCAGCTGTCAGCCATGGAGGTGGGGGCAGGCAGGGGGGTACGGACTTTCTCCCCAGATCAGGTTTGCATAGTCAGTGGAGGGGAAAGCCCCTGAGGTAGTGCCTCAAAAAGGTCACTTGGATGTATTGGGAGAAAAGGGGTATCTTACAGTCCTAGCTTATGCCAGAAGATAATCCTAAAGTAGGGGCACATGATTTATCCCTTCAGGGCTTTCCTGTAGCAAGAACCTTGCTTTTTTCTCATAGATATAACTTTAATATTACAGCATAACTGCCCACTAGATTTCATAGATTTCATAGATTTCATAGACATCAGGGCTGGAAGGGACCTCGGAAGATCATCGAGTCCAGCCCCCCGCCCAAAGGGCAGGAAGTCAGCTGGGGTCATAGGATCCCAGCAAGATAAGCATCCAGTTTCATCTTGAAGGTGTTCAATGAAGGTGCTTGAACCACCTCCGGTGGCAGGCTGTTCCAGACCTTGGGGGCTCGGACAGTAAAGAAATTCTTCCTTATGTCCAGCCTGAAACGATCTTGAAGTAGTTTGTGACCATTCGACCTCATCATCCCTTGGGGCGCTCTCGTGAACAAACGTTCCCCCAGATGCTGGTGGTCACCCCTGATAAACTTGTAGGTGGCCATCAGATCACCCCTGAGCCTGCGCTTTTTCAGGCTAAACAGCCCCAGGCCTCTCAGCCTGTCATCGTAGGGTCTGTTCCCTGACCTCTGATCATGCGTGTGGCTCTTCTCTGGACTCTCTCAAGCTTCTCCACATCCTTTTTGAATTGTGGAGCCCAAAACTGGACACAGTACTCCAGCTGCGGCCTCACTAAGGCCGAGTACAGGGGGAGAATGACGTCCCAGGATTTGCTTGAGAAGCATCTATGGATGCAAGCCAGCGTTTTGGTCGCTTTACTAGCTGCAGCATCACATTGCAGGCTCATGTTCTATAAGGATGCTGCGAGTTTTTTTTCCCAAGGTGGAGAACCTTGCATTTATCGGCGTTGAACACCATCAGATTCTCGTCCGCCCACTTGCTGAGCCTGTCCAGGTCAGCCTGGATAACCTGCCTGTCTTCTGGTGTGGATGCTTTGCCCCAAAGTTTGGTGTCATCGGCGAACTTGGCCGGTCCGCTTCTGACTCCAGTGTCCACATCATTAATGAAGATGTTGAACAGTATGGGTCCAAGGACAGAGCCTTGGGGGACCCCACTGGTCACAGGACACCACGATGAGTGACTTCCATCAATTACTACCCTCTGGGTCCGACCCCGGAGCCAATTTTCCAGCCAGTGGATCTTGGAGGACCCAAGGCAACAATTGGCCAGTTTCTCCAGGAGGCGATCATGGGACACCAGATCGAAGGCTTTTTTGAAGTCAAGATATATGACATCAATCTCTTCTCCCTTGTCCAGGTGATAGGTCACCTGGTCATAGAAGGAAATGAGATTGGTCAAGCAAGACCTACCCGCAACAAACCCGTGCTGGCTATCCCTTAAGATGTTGACGTCGGCCAGTCCATTAAGGATGGCCTCCTTAATAGAGATCTAATACAGTAACTAACTGTTTATGAAACATTATTGCTGCTATTGCACAATAAAGGCCTAAGAAAGGGGAAGAAAAGAAGCAAGTTTAATACCTACATTTTCAAGGTGTTCTGCTGGATTCTAACTGTGCAGCTCCATCTGACTTACCCTTAATGGAAAATGTGTAGCTAAATTGCTACACACTAAGCATACCTGGGGTTCAAGCATCTCTAATAGGCACTTAATGTGGGTTAATTAAAACAATTACATAGCAGTGGATTAGCAACAAATATATATTTTTTATAGATGGCAATTAATATGTCTTTGGGTTTGTCTAGATGTGCCATTAGGGGGCGGCAATAAACTGTGGAGCTTATTGCTCCTGGGAAGCTTCTGGGCACGGAGTTTCCATGTGCTCCCAGACCACAGCACATTGAGCTGGGTCACAGAAGCCCCAGCTGGCAGGAAGCCCGGGGGGAGGGGGGCGGGTCACCCTGCCAGCCTGGGGCTGCTCTGACTAGGGTTAATGTGCTGTGGAGGGGCTGGCTGGGGCAGGAAGGTGCTTCAGCATGGGGCTAGCCAGCAAGCAGCCCTGGCACTGAAACACCGTCATGCCCTAGCACGTGCACTGCTATCCATGAAAAAAATGCAGCAGGGTAGGACTTGTATTTAAAATTTCTACTCTGCTTCAGGGTTTATTAGTTTCATGTGCCTTAATAGGGGTGAATGTGTAAACACCAAGATGTTTACTGTGCAGTTAATTAGTTCACTGCACAGTAAATGTCTTGTGTAGATGTGCCCATTTATGTCTTAAAAATCTAAAATCAATGACTCCAAGTGACTGCCAATTGTTAAACAATATCACTCCTACTGAATTTAAAAGGAAAAAGCTATGCAGCTAGTTAAATAATGATTTCCAGTCTGCCTGCTTCACATGACTCTGGCAGTGACAAGCAGATGGAAAGCTGGTCTTAATGGGATGGTTGGGAATTCTCTCTCCAATTTAGTGGGATCCCCAGATGATACTACACAATTCATCATGGTAAAAAGAAAGGTTGGGGGCAGGGGAGAGGCTGTGGCAGGTTAGGGTGTTATATCCTGAATTTTTGGATCAGGGCTGACCATGTATTTTTGCTAAGAGGCGAGACAATGGATTTGTATGGGATGGTTGGATAGGGATGATCCTGCCTTAGGCAGGGGATTGGACTAGATGACCTCTGAAGGTCCTTTTCAGCCCTACTTCTCTATGATTCTATCAGCAACCCTGATTTTTATTCTGTCCCAGAAAATTATTGGACCCTAGACCATGGTATGAGGTAAGGCTAGGGTGTAAAATCACTTTGAAAACCTTCTAAAAGCACCAAAACAATTTGGGTTGAAATCTTTTACCAATCAGCAAAAAGTGCACCATTGATTTTGCATATATAGCAAATGTTATACCCATTATTTTCAAGCCTGAGCAGATATTTTGTTAAAAAGTGAAATTGTATTTAATTAGCCTTCTGTACAACAAACTGTTTTAAATGGATCCAAATTATGTGTATTTTATAACACTTAAATTGAGGTGTTACTGGTAGTTTTCTTTAATAGTTAATTATCACAACTAATATCTGAACTAATCTAGAAATGTTTTGGTTAATTTTCTGTAAATACTCATTCCCAGCCTGCCACCTTTTCTGTTCAAGGCTGACCTGAACTATAAATACATCTATTCATGGAAGAAAACTTGTGATAACTAAGCTAGAAGTATTCACAGCTCAGTATCCAATGCTGCTAAGACTTTAACCCTTTAAATCAGATCTTTAACTATGATTATTGTTTGTATAGTCCTAAAAGCTCCCCCTAGCTCACAGGAAGAAACGCCAGGCTGTGTATTGGGGAATTCCTTGAGGGCTAAAGAAAAGAATAATGTCTTTTTCAAGATATGGAAGAGCAGCTCTTTCAGCTTCAAAAGCCTTAGTAACCACTGCAAGGCTACAGGTACCACCACTAAGGACTTGTTTATACTTGAAAATGAACTCAGATTAAAGTATAAGCATTTCTGAACAACTCCATGTGTGGAGTTTTTAGTTTTTATTTCTGAATAAGAGCACCTTAGATTTCAGTAAAGGTTTAGGTTATTCTGCTTTTAAAGTACTATCACTGAATGGAGTAAATCCTGTTCAAGTCCATGGGTATAACTACCCTTCTTTTAAGATACTGAAATGAAGCCATCCTTTTCTGAAGCTTATAACAGACAACTGAGGCATTCAAACCAATCTTAGCACATCATCCAAAAACTACAGATAGACATATCAAGGTTAAGTAGAAGTTATGTCACATGAGCTGAGGACTTATAAAAGCAAACTTGGGGCTAGACCACTGACAAATAGGCAGTGGGTGATGCTATATATAAATTAGTGCACCTGAATAAACTCTGATGCAGTTTGTGCTGGAGTTTATTAGTCCTGGGTGCAGTGTTTACATGTGCACCTGGGACTGCTGGAAGCGAGGTTTTTGTGGGAGGGGGAGGGAAGAGACCTGTCAGGCACTGGGATGGCTCTGGTGTCTGCCTTGGGGTCCTGGGGAAGAGGATCTCCCTCCTCAGAACTCACTGTGGTGAGCCCCAGGGACCCTGTCTCCACAAGATCATCAGAGGGGGAGGACTCTGCTACTGGACCTTGTTCTGGGTCAGCCTCAGACTCAGCACCCATGGTCTCAGGAGGTAGGCCCTGGCCAGTGGAGTGAGGGGCTTCCTGCATGGGCTTCTATTCAGGAGTGTCCAGGAGCCCTGAAGCCTCCTCTACTGTGATAACCCATTTAATCTTTCCCAGGGGTGGCATGTCAGACAGAGCTGAGGAGGTCCCCAGAAGCTAAACCACTCTTTCTTTCCATGTGATGGTCTTGGGAGGGTGGTAGGGGGTTCTCTAAATCAGAGGTCTCCAGCTGTGCCTGGGCCTCTCTCTTGGCTTTGTGCCTGGAGGGGACCTGCACCCACTCAGCCATGGGGTGGTCCTCAGGTGGACAGGCTCCAGTAGAAGAAGGTGAGGGTTAGGGTGGTGGGGCAGTTACAGTGGGGGGCACAGCTGGGGGGCCATCTCATCCCCTGGCTGCTTCCCCCCTCTCCGGGACTCCACCAAACTTGGTTGGGGGGCAGGTCCCCTGAGCTCATAGCAGGGGGCTGGTAGTTGTGGCAACCATCTTGCCAGTGGGACCTGTGGATGTTTTCCCTGCCTGGCCCATGAGGCATTCATGATGCAAGTGTCCCGGGCCACAGCACCAGAAGCATCACAGGTCCCCCAGAATATAGAAAATCCTCACTAGGGCCCTCTAAAAAGGAATCACGAGGCAGCTCTTGACCTCCAGCTGCACTCCTGGCACCAGCTGGATCATTACCTGAAGATGGAATGAGCTCATGTGGTGAAGGCTGGGGTCTTGGCACCCCAGCGAGAGGGCCACCACCGGCGAGGTAACTCTCCCCAGGGTTTGGAGCTGGGGGAGCAGGGCTCAGTTAGGGATATAGGGAGGGACAGAGATGAGGAGCACTTTGGTCCCCAGCTCTTCTAGGGGCTCGAGGGGGATGTACTTGTTCTCTACCATGAGTCCCCCTCTCAACCGCCTTTTGTGTGGTGGCCTCCAATACAAGGAAAAACACCCCCTTGCCATGAAAGTGGGAGGCCCCCACTACCCCAGCCAGGACCTGCACCCAGTTCTCAAAATGCAGGTTCTCCTGCTTGGGCAGTTGGCACTTCATCCCGTGCCTACAGGTGAATGCTGGAAAGTGGGCCCCACCACCTGAGCTGGAAGGGCTGGTAGTGGAGACCCCAGGTCCCATGGTTGTGGGTCACCCCACAGCTGCCTGTACATACCCTGCAGCTGCTGGGGGGCTGCATTGGTGGGGCCAGGGCTAGGGCTAGGGACAGGCTGAATGCATGTGCTGGTTGGTGTGTTGCAGCTGGTCCCCTCAGGCACTGGTGCTCTAGGCTTGGGGGTGAGCCCTTGCCTTTCCCACCCCCAACTGTGGAGGAAGCTGAAGAGAAGCCCTTCCCACTGCCCTTGCCTTTGGTCCCTGATGGTGGGCAAGAGGGCTTGGGAACCTCTCCAGGAGAGGCCTGGCTAGGGAAGATCCCCTGGCCCTGCTCGAGTCTCATCTGCCCCCACAGCAGAGGTTTCAGGATTCTCTACCCTGGAGGAGGTAATTTGATGTTGCCTCCAAGGTGGGGGCTGCAGGGGTATGCATCCCCTTCAGAGCTTGGCTGGGATCTGCCCCCATAGTGGAGGCTGCAGGAAGCTCTGTGGGGGCATCTATCCCTCCCCCTACATGAAGGTTCCTGCCCTACCATTGCTTCACATGGAGGGAGGGGAAAACAATAAAGAAAACACAAAATATACAGTAGGGTTGGGCAGACTGGGGTTGTGGGGGAAATGGTGGGGGGAGAAGGGAGCTGAAGCTCACTGAGCTATAACTCCACAGGAAAAAACCTGGTAGGGCTATACTTGGGGCAAGGGAACACACACACAAGGGCTGGGGAGACTTGAGCTGACTTACTTGGCCACACAACAATCAGGGTGGGGGGAGTGGACCACAGGACTTACCACACAAGGGCAAGAACACACAGGGAAAGCTGCTGAGGCAGATGAAAAAGATGGCTGGAGAGGTGGAGGGGCTTTGTCTGCTGAAGATCAGTCCGTTTGGTCGGCTGAAGAACAGTCCAGGAGCCCCTCAGGCCTCCAGCCAGGCACTCAGTAGCAGAACAATAGGCAGGAAAATAATGCAGGTTCAGATGCAGTGAGGCAGCTGTGGGGGAGGGCAGGAGCAGTCAGTAAAATTAGGGAGTAATCTAGTGCAGGTGTGGTGTTGAGCGGTGCAGCTGGGAATCTCCCTCTCTCCTGAGAGAGGGCAGTAGCAGAACAATAGCAGCAGTAGCAGCAACAGCAGCAGCGGTGGTAGTAGCCACCCAGTTCAGCCACTCAAGGTGTGCTTCAGGTGAAAGTGGAGGTGAAGGCGGGGGGTGGCCTGCCAAAGCAGCTGGGGCAGACAAGGCACCTTTAGGCTTTGGCAGTGATGGTAGGGGAGGGGCCCACATGCAGTGTAGGCTCCCTACCCAGGCTGTCCCCCAACCACAGCTTTGTGGTGGGTTGGGCAGTAGGCTGGAACAGAGGTGCAGAAGCTGGGGTGTGGTCAGTCCCTCCCTGAGGGGGGGAAGTAGTGTGCAGCAGGGGACCCCCCCATGGGGGGCGGGCAGCAGCAGCAGCTGCCCAAGGCTGGAAGTGGTGTGGCCAACATACCTCCAAAAACTCTGAGAACAAGCCAGCAGTTAAGAGTAGCCAGAGGCAGGAAGTGGCCTGGCCATCATTTTCCCAGAAGCTCTTGAGACCAAGCTTGCAACAATAGCAGCAGCAGCCTGGGACAGGAATGGGCATGGTCAACTTCCTCTCAGAGGCTCCTCCCCCAAAAGCTCCTGTCTATTTGTAACATTCAAAATACTGTGGGCCCTAAAGCCCTCTCGGCTAACACGTAGCCCCTATTGTATGGGAGCTAATGGGTGAATGTTACAACAAAATACTTGGGACAACCAATGAAAAAAACAGGATAGGAGTGTCATGTGGGTCAAAGGGTCAAAACATAAGTGTGCCTGAGGGGGACACCGAGCAGAGCCCCCCAGGTTGCACCCACCAGTTCTCAAAGGCATCCAACGAGCTGGTGGATGCTGCCCACTGGTGCTCTGCCTGGAAACATGCACGGACACGTGAGAGGAAAGTGGCCACACAGTCTCTGGGCATCTTCCCAGCCAGAGCCTCCTTCCTGGTCAAGTACAGGGCCCACTTGGCCAGGGCCAGGAGGAGGTTGACCAGGAGGTCCCGGAACTTGATGGAGCCACGGATGGGGTGGCCAAAAACAAAAAGGTGGGGGATGAAATTCAACCAGAACCTCAAGACGTTCTGGAGGTGGAGGTGAAGGGGCTGCAGCCTGGTTCACTCAAGGGTCATGTGCGTCAGGGTCTCCCTCTGCCTGCAGAAGACGCAGGAGACTGGGGTGTCCACAAAGCTCACCACATACATGCCCGTGGTGATGGCTCCATGGAGGAGCCACCAGATGAGGTCCCCAGTGGCTCATGAGATGAGGGTGGAGTACAGACTCAGCCACTGGGGTGCCCTAGCCATGCCCTTGCCGAGCAGGTCCCGCCACTCAGTGTCTGGGCAGGATACAAGGGCGGCATGGTGAATCATGAAGTGCATGAGCATGTAGAGGTGGCGGTGATGTACGGTAGAAAAGCAGTGGAAAAGTCTGGTGTCCTCTGTGCGGGCCGGCTCCTGATCTCGGGGGCAAGCTGGGCCCATCTTTGTGCACACAGGCTGTGGCCAGCAGCCCGGGCACGCGGGGCCGGAGAAAACCGCAGCGCGGTATGGTACGCTCGAGCTAGAATCAGTCACGGAGGCATAATGGTTGATTGAAAAGATTATTTACTTACACCCAAGGTGGTCGTGGTGTAGGCTGGTCAGCTTTCCAGGCACA
The DNA here is from genome assembly GCF_000455745.1 of Alligator sinensis. Classification (NCBI taxonomy): domain Eukaryota; kingdom Metazoa; phylum Chordata; order Crocodylia; family Alligatoridae; genus Alligator; species Alligator sinensis. The sequence continues at coordinate 982,426 of NW_005842274.1, forward strand.
GCTCCGCTTGAGTTCTCGGTGGAGGACTCTGATAGACTCGGTTCCTTGACCCCGGAGTGGTTTAAGCTCTGCGGGTTTAACAATTCTCTCTCACGGAGCAGCTGAATCTCCGTGGGTTTCACTCGGTTCCCAGGTCCCCCGGAGCTGTTAAGACTCCGTGGGTTCGACAATTGGGTCCATAGGATAGGGATACGTCT
>NW_005842274.1:982653-1057952 GCF_000455745.1 Alligator sinensis
GACAAATTAAACCTCTGTTGCCCTCTTAAGGAAAAAGCTGGGTTTGAAGGGATCAGCAGCGCTTAGAGATCCTCACGCTCCTTTCCCGAACTCCACGTGCTTTCTCTCTCTCCGACTTGGGCAGAAACTACCCAAGCCTTTTGTATGGCTAGCAAGCCAATAGCTAGCCACCATATGTGCCTATATTAAGATTGGCCAATAATGTGGCGGAAATCCTAATACAAATGGTGGGAACTTCTTTGTACTGTGCATCACTATAATGCAAAAGAAATGCACGATGCAAAGAAGGCTACAAAACTGGCAGGAAAAGCTCCTGCACGCGGGTTCTTAATTGCAACAGAACACTCCACCGTGCAAAAGAGCTGCAATTTAGCGGGAACACAATTTAGTGATGCTGAAGCACACACAAACAAGAAAATCACAACTTTGGGTTGTGACATCCTCCAGCTGGCTCAGGTGGTGGAGCAGGGAGCGCTGTGAGGCTGGGCAAGGTGGCAGCCCCATGGCAAACTCCGGTGGGCTGGAAGACACGGTGGGGCAGGGACTGCCAGTCAACAAAAGCAAGGGCCTCTGGTCAACAAAGGCAAGGGTGTCAGGATGTAAGGCAGATTTCACCTCCTGGACCAGACAACAGGTTGCACGTGTTGTGGGTAGACCCATGCACCTGACCAGTGCAGCGGGGTCCACCCACTCCCACTTATCATAGTCCAGGAGGTTTCCAATATGGGTGACACCAGCCAGGATCAACCTCTGTTGCAACTGGGGTGCTTCTGCCATCGGGACCTCCAGCTGGGATTCCAGAGGAGGGGCTCGACGAGCAGTTTGGCACCCTGGGTGACTGTTGCGGGGGACCTGGAGGTGAAGACCAGCCTCCAGGCCTGGGTCCCAGAAGCTCCTGAGAGCTTAGTAGCCCTAAGCTACTTGCCAGGGCAGCTTTTTATACTGCTGGGGCCAGCCCAGCCTCTAGCTCCCCCTGGCTGCAGATCCAAGAGGAGGAGGGCAGGGGTATTTTGGCCCACACCAAAGTGCATGTCTGGGCATGTGCACTACAGCAAAAAGCTCTGGCTCAAATTTGCAGTGCTTCTATTTGAGCTGGTACAAGAGCACATGCTTGTGTGTGTGAGCGTGCCCATAGAGAATAAATGAAAACAAAACATTTAAAAGACACAAAAACAGATTTACCATGTGCAGGGCACCACACCAGGATCAGCTTTACAGTTAAGGAGCCATATGAGAACCAAAGTAAAAAATTACTCAATTTTTTATTCCTATTTTTAACTTTTTTCATGAATTGGGATAGGATGATTTGATCTGGGCTTTACATTAGGGCTAGGGACAGTAATTACACATAAACCAGTACAAATGATTGGAAACTGGTTCAAATCTGTAACACAACAGAAGTATAGTGCACAAAAAAAACTTTAAAAAATGGCTGACACTTCTTTAAGATGAACCTGTAGTATCAGACTTAACCAACTCAGGTTAAATCAGTTTATTGAACTTCTGTCCCAGATCCTCTCCAGATTCAAGTTAACTCACAGTCCCCCAGCATCCCAGGATACTTTGCACCTCCTCCACAAACTGCCTCTCGCAGTGTAGATGGACTAGCCTTGGCCCAAGCTGTCTACTCCAGCCTAGCAGGGAGGCATGTCCTATGTACCCTATGTGCTATGAGCCTTGCTATGCTGCCTGGCATAACTTGCTAGAGCCCAGCATCAGCAGCAGCCAACAGGATCCACAGGGTGGTATGAGGGGCTGCTCAGCAGGGCCCAGTCCTTCCTTCTATGGAGTGTTCTCATCTGACATTCAATAGACCAGTGTAGCCTAAACTGATTAAATCTGATACTGTATCCATCTAGGTCTATTTTAAACCAGGTTCCACCATTTTGAAACCTGTTAATGTGCACTGACCTTCCATTCCATTACAGAATTGGTTTAGACCAGTGTATATCGGTTTATGTAATTTTGGTTCCTAGCCTGATTCTCCAAGTGCAATTGCATTATTGTGCTGTGTTACTGAATACCCAGTCATGTGGGAAAGTAACAGACACACCTTTGGCAGGCTGCTGTATAAGTCTCAGAGGTTTTCACCCGTGTTTTCACAGATGTCCTCAGTGAGTTTGTCTAATCCTCCTCATCAAGGGTTTATAGATGCTTTGCACTCATTGGGACTCATGTAGCATGAAGCTAGGCATGCAAAGATTGCCAGCTGGCCAGAATATTTGATAAATGTGAGAATGAAAAAAAATCCCACTCCATGCATAACAGCAAAGTGATCTATTCCTGGAACACCAGCTGGATTGCTGTAATAAGCTATTAAACCATTGCACTAAAATGAAAACCTGATTTACCATGCAGGTTATGCAGCAGATCTTGCTCCTCACACAGCCACTTGATTTCATCTCTTTAATTTTAGATAATTGGTCTGCTGTTATGATAAACACACATAAGTCCCTTGTAGTATCTGGAAATATCTGGAACACATTGCAGCTAATGACCCCATTGGAAGAATTAAATACCATGTTTTCAGTATTGAAAAATATACTCCTTTGCCAGACTGTATCAGATGTTTAGGACTTGCAGGTCAGCTTCCAATTAGAGAAGAAATCAAAGATAAAACTTTTAGCACAACATATTTTATTTAAGACATGCACACCACACCTGGGAAAGGTGTGTGTTCAGAGATGGCACTTGTCAAACTTACCTTTCAGAGATCTCAGAGCACATACCAGTGTCTGGTTCTCAGGGAGCACTTTTAACCTCAGGAACTGACTGACGAGAGAGATTAAAGCAAAGGACAAATTCCACTGTTTGCCATATCTTGCTCAAAGAAATATCCAAAAAAAAAAAAAAAAAAGAGAGAGAGAGAGAAACCTACAAATCTCCAGATGCATGAATATTTTTCTTCCAAAACTAAAAACTAGCTTTCCTAGTTAAAAAAAAAAAAGAATTTATGAAGCTGTGTCTAGCAGCACCACCTTGTAACCTTTGCCATAATGAAATACTTTATCTAGAAGCTAATTACTTTAATAACTCAGACAGCACTTTCATTGGTGATTTTAATTAGTTTAGATACAATTTAGGAGGATAAACCATAAAGTTCATCCATAAACAACGCAGTGTTTGAACTAAGTAGAATACTGCATAAGCCAGGTGTAGTCTTACGCCAAGCTGAGATGCCTGAAGCAATTTTTTTTCATTATCTTTTACTGGTGACACAAGGAACAGAAATACACCAAAGAGCATATTAGATCCAACTGTCATATAAGAACAAGCAAGACAAATGACTGCTATAGTCAGATGTACCCATTTCATCTTGTAAAGTAATATTGCAAGGGTTATCTCAGCAATCACAACTAAACAGTATCAGCATAAGTGCAAGTATATTGATCACTTCTCCCATCATTAGCTCTAGCTTTCAATTTTATAAAATGAAGACAGGAACACTGCTATTTCCACAAGGAAAGAGAGAGAGAGAAAGAACCTTCAGGGGATTTAGTAATGGCAACTGCAGAGAGAACACCAGAGTTCATCTAGACCTAAGAATCAAAAACCCTCATGAAGAAGGATGGCAAGAGTGTGAATGTATAACAAGAGAGGAAGAAGACAAAGTATATCGTTTCCAAAGCAGGCATAGGTAGGATAATAGAAGCTGGTTCCAGGCAAAAATGGATTATTTAGGAATGGCACAGGAATACGTGTTCATTAAAAATCAGGTCAAATCAAAAACAATCATGGAGTGAAACTTCTAACTGGAGGATCTTGTAGCAAGTCCATGTATTAAATAACATAAATGCAGGGTAATTACAATTACCATTTGATTTATGTATCCGGATATTAAAAGCCATGAAATATATACGTAATCTATGACATTACATGAACTGTTATAGCCTTGAGAGGGTCCAGAGGAGGGTCAGTCTTATGGTTAAGGGTTTACAGGCCAAGCCCTATGAGGAGAGACTGAGGAACCTGGACCTCTTCAGCCTCTGCAAGAGAAGGCTGAGAGGTGACCTTGTGACTGCCTACAAATTCATTAGCGGGGTGCAGCAAGGGATCAGAGACGCTCTGTTCACCAGGGCTCCTCTTGGGATAACAAGGAACAATGGTCCCAAACTGACAGAGAGCAGATTTAGGCTAGACATCAGGAAAAACTTCTTCACGGTAAGGGTGGCCAAAATTTGCAATGGGCTTCCAAGGGAGGTGGTGCTCTCCCCTACCTTGGGGGTCTTTAAGAGAAGGCTGGATAGCCATCCGGTTGAGGTCATCTGACCCAGCACTGTTTCCTGCCTAGGCAGGGGGTTGGACTCGATGATCTGTTGAAGTCCCTTCTGATCCTAGCATCTACGAATAAGTCATTCACGGATTAAAGAAAAACATGCTGAAAAAGATTTATAACAAAATATATAAGGGCACTCTAATCAGAACACTCCAGTGTGCTGCAGCATCTCATGTGTTCAGCATCCTCATGTTTCAAAATGGTGGCAGGGGTGCTTTAACTAAAACTCCTCAAATGGCTCCCAAGAGCCACTTTAACTCGATAACAGATCATCGAGTCTGACCCCCTGCCTAGGCAGGAAAGAGGGCTGGGTCAGATGACCCCAGCCAGATGCCTATTCAGCCTTCTCTTAAAGACCCCCAAGGTAGGGGAGAGCACCACCACCCCGGGAAGTGGTCCTTGCCCCTACCTTGGGCAAATTCAAGAGGAGGTTGGATGATCACCTGTCTGGGGTCTTGTGAACCCACCATTCATTCCTGCCTGTGGCAGGGGGTCAGGCTAGATGATCTGTTCAGGTCTCCCCTGACCCTAGATACTATGAAACTATGAAACTATAATTAAAATGCACCTCACCCCACCCTGGCACATGTATATTTCCATTTTATGGGGTTCAAATGCAACCATATATCTCTTCGCAATTTATGTCATATTTTATGCTGATTATTCACAATGTTACTACATAGCAAAATTGAACATTTGTTGTAAAAACAGCTTTGGTAACTTTGTGATAAAAATGTTGTAAAACAGTTCTCAAAATAAGAAATGTTACTGAAGAACCAGGGTTTTCTCTTTGGAAATCATCTTGTTTCAAGAAAATGACATTTTTGAGTGAACTTTCAAACAATCAAAAACTGAATTTTTGTTGGTACAAATTAAAAGATTGTATTGTACTTACATTGAAACTAATATTGTGAGTTCTCTAGTTTTTTTAGAATATTGTTACATGCTTGAGGGTGTCAATGTCTTGTCTTATTCTGCCAAGTACTGCATTTAACATACAACAGAGTTGAGAGTGCTTAACACTCAGGCAAAACTGAAGTCCTCAGGAATTGTAAACACTAAAGAATACCAGGTTAACTTTGGGAGTTTATTTATGGGCTAATTTGGATGAAACTGCTTGAGTAGCTAAGGATAAATGTTGAAGCTAGGTTTACTACCTGGCATCTGGCAGATGGTAGAGATGTAAACACATATGAATCGGGGGGGGGGGGAAAAACACAGAGGGAGGGGGGGGGGGGGGGGTTGTTATTCATTGTAGTTTTGCATCTTCCACAAACAATTACATCTTTACTCTTGAAACTAGTTATAACTTATAATGGAGCCAGGATTGATTCTTTCAAAATAGAGATGGGTTAAGAGTTCACTAAGTCTTCTCAACTGCAGCGTCAGGAAGAAGTAAGTGCTTTGTTAACCCTTCTCCCATCCCCACCCCCCGCAGCCCACCCCCAAATTCTGATTTCTTAGCTTTCTAACTAAGTTATTAATTGGATACAGAAATCTAGAATATGACTTAAAAGCAGCATTTATACCTAATGACATGAAGACCCGGCCTAAAGGTGGTAAGATAGCTTTTACCTTTGCAGAAAGCTTCCATTCTCTTAGAGAAGTTTATGTTTAGAATAGGTGAACAGGGTTTCAGTTTTTCCTGATGAAAGATTTTTTTTTAAAGTTTTGCTGGAGGTAACTAATCAATAGTCTCTAAGGATAAGCAATCCTGGCTCTTGAGAGAGATACTTTTCAAGGTAGGTTATTTGTTAAATTGTACAGCTTCAACCGAATTGCAATGCTTTCCTTCTTTCCTCCCCTCCTCTCCTTCTTCCCCTTCCCTCCTTTCCTTTTCTTTCCTTTCAAAGCAGCAGATTGCATCTACTAAAATAAATCTTCCTAATAGCTTTTGGTAAAGGAAGCCTCAGATTTATTAGTGTTTACATAGGACTGATATCTTTGGAAAATCCTCCATATCAAGTGGAAGCACAGAAGGATGAATGCCAGCATTCTGGCTCAAGCAAACACCACAAGCATTGAAGCCTATTTATACATCACCAGCTCTATTGGACAGGGCATGTCATAAGGATGCCTGGCAACTGGCTCCCAAAATAAGTGCTATACTTCCAAGTCACTGATGGTCACCATTCTGAAGGTGAGTAAAATAAGAGATTCAAGGACACTATGAAGATCAGTCTGAAGAAATGCGATATTAACATCAGTTCCTGGGAGATTCAAGTACTGAATTGTTTCCAATGGTCCCATGAAGTATGACAAGGTATCAACCATTATGAGTCAACTTGCCACATTATGGACACAAATAAATGAGAGAGACAAAGGGAAAAAGCTGTGATCTGACATTACCAGGATCCACTCCTTCCTTCTAGAACCATATGCCATGCCTACAATTGAACATGCAGATCTCAGATTGGCTTGTTTGGTTATTTCCAGACTCACCAATTATTTTCCTAGCTACTGGAAGACTGTCATCTTCGTATTGAGGGTCTGCTGCTTATGGCTGAATGGCCTTAGAAATTACCCAAACAGCAAAAAAGAGTGTCATATGTCTTTATTCCTGAAGAAGTTTTATCCTGTGTTGTAGATATTTCATATTTGCTTTACATATGTAGATAACTATCTGCATGAAGTGCCCAGGATTGGAATACAAAAATTATCCCAGTCTCTGGCACATTAAGTGTGGTAGCATTTAACGTAGAATTCAAGCTACCAAGAGATGTCCCTGAACCACACTCTGGAACTGAGCAAATACATTATCCTGAGAGTACTAAATCACATCACCTAACAAGAATGTGACATTTCTCTCATTGGAACTCCACCCACAGACGCAGACAAGGGTGCCATCTTCTGGGCAATAATCTTTAAACAGGAGAAGTTTGTCTGCAGGATCCTTGATGAATCTCTCAATTGGAGTAATCCAATACCAGATTAAAAGTATACGTACCATCTCCACATAAGGATATAGTCTATACAACCAGACAGCAAATACAAGCCCTCTCAGCAAAAAATACAGGAATCTTCCCCTTTAGTAAAACATTAACCACTAATAGGAATAGTACTAATAATAGTAGTAGCACATTGATAGAAGGTGGGTAGTCTTTGTGCATAGTCTCATTTAAAGAAAGAAGAAAAGTAAAATAGAATATATCGGGAATCTTATTCTATTTTCTACAAGTGGCTAAATAGTATAAAACCAAAAAATACAACTTTGTACTTCATCCCCCAAAAAATCCTCGTTGTGGAAGTCATATTTTCTGGGATAGGTGACCTATTAATCTACATAGGTAATGTCTCTGGGGAGTTAAGACCATAGAAGAGTCAAATAAAAAAACCCTTCAGAGTTATGGATCAAATGTTGCTCTGGTTGCTTATATTGGGGCTCACTGTAGTTGCGGGGGATACTCCAGTAATAGTACACAAGGCAGCAGTGATGTCATGATCACTGTGGTCTGACAGTGTATGAGCTGAAATCCTGGCCTGCTGAAAACAGTGACAGAACTCCTATTGACTTCAATGGAGCCTGAATTGTAACCATGGAGTTCTCCTGGAAGAACGGGTTTTTTAAAATGAAAATGCTCCTCACAGAACATTCTCTAAAGTTTGGTAGTTTTAAAATTCCTAACACAATCCCCAAAGCACCAACAATGATTCTTTAGATAAATCTTTATAGAATTGAAAAAGCAGCCCAATATAAATGGGCCTAGGCCTACAGCATTTGGTGGGGATGCTATCTAGATAATCTAGTTATCCTAGATGGAATTTTGAGGTTATCATTTTTTCTGTCTTTGCATCCAAGAGTTGCAGCTCAAAAGAATACAGTATTTCTTGGCTGGATTTAACAGACTTAGACAGCCAGCACTGACTAATGTTATAACCTATTCCTGCACATGCTGCCTTCAGGGGAACCTCTTATTTTGCTGAATATTTTCAGAACTGACATCTTGAAACCTTGTGCAAGTGGTCCACATGAGTATGTCCTACTGTATGTATGCAGCAGAGTAATTTTATATACTACCCTGACCAGCATCAATGCTTGGAAATCACTTACACTACATACAGCAGGTTATTTTACAGTTTCCAGATTTCTACTCTGGGAAAATTGATAGTGAATGAATTTTGTGACATCTAAAGGAGCACATTGTTTCACATATTGTTTGGAGATGAACTGTAAAAGAATTAGCCACCTTAATGAAGAATCTTATAAACTGTCACTTTCTATTTTTACTCCCATTACTATGTTGCTAGGGAGGTAAGAAAAGAAAAAAAAATCTGCAATCTGATTATCTCTATTAGCAACACAAGGTAATTGACCATAGGAGGTTATCTTCCCAGCCTATACTTAAATTCTAGACAGATATGCAGAGAAATGTACATTTAGGGACCAACAAAAAAATGACGGCAGTTCCTTTGTATAGCGATTGCTAGGAAAAGGTTTGGGACTAAACACACAATTTTGTATGGATTCACTGAGTTCTCCTAATATTATTTTCTCTGATTACTCCAAGTATTTAGTGAAAAACAAATTCATTAGGTATGTTCCATAAATAAAATCATGCTAGGTTTATTTTTTAATCACTTATCATTTCTAGACTTGCAGGGTGGAGATAAATTAATTAAATATCGATGCCCTGTGTTTAATCAGGCCACACTTACCATTTAAGCATTGTTTCACACTATAAAATTAAATCCTTCATTCTTACAAACTTAAAAAGGAACTAGCCATTGGAAATGGGCTTAACATATAGCAGAGCTGAAGTGACTGAGTACTCCTGGCTAGATATTCATAGAGGGTGAACTACTTACCCTACCGAGCTGCTTGGGAGTATAGACACACATAACAATTGTACTAGTCCAATATGTCATTTATTGGGAATCAGTTCACAATTGTGTATGAAGTGCTCTGACTCTGACACCTGGGAGTGTCACACTCATGACCAGCATGCTTCTTAGTAACAGGGGGTGTGCTTGCATCCATGCCTTGGGATAGGTGAACTGTGGCTGGGAACGTTTTCACTTTCTGCTTTCCCTTCTTTCTTGAGCATGAGTTCAATATACTTCAATAGTTTGCAACTAACTAAAGGCTGTGGTATGCTTGCCTGACTTGAGTTTGTTGGTTTGAGGGGTGCCATGTTTTTGGAACCATGCTTTTTGCTTTCCAGAGTTTAGGGGGCAGAGAACTATGAGGGACTAGATCAAGTAGTTCAACAAAGACAAATGCAAAGTGCTACACCAGGGCAAAAAGAACCACCAACACACATATAGGCTGGGGGATGACCTTCTCAGCAGCACAGCAGTAAAAGCAGATCTTGGAGTCATATTTGACTCAAAGAAGAGCATGAGTCGTCAATGTGATGAAGTGATCAACAAGGTTAACTGCACTTTATCATGCATTAGTAGGTACATGATGAACAGGTCCAGGAAGGTGATGCTTCCCCTCTATGCGGCATTGATCAGGGCACAGTTGAAGTACTGCATCCATTTTTGGGTGCCACACCTCAAGACGGATGCAGAGAATCTTGAGAGGGTTCAGAGGAGAGCCACTCATATGGTCAGAAGCCTGCAATCAAGGCCCTATGAGGAGAGACTGAGGGACCTACATCTTGTCAGCTTCTGCAAGAGAAGGTTGAGAGGTGATCTTCTGGCTGCCTATAAATTCATCAGGGGTGGGCAGCAGGGAATAGGAGATGCTTTATTTACCAGGGTACCACCTGGAGTAACTAGGAACAATGGCCACAAATTGACAGACAGCAGATTTAGGTTGGACATTAGAAAGAACTTCTTCACCGTAAGGGTTGCCAGAATCCGGAATGGGCTTCCAAGGGAGGTGGTGCTTTCCCCTATGCTGAGGGTCTTTAGGAGGAGACTGGACAAGCACTTATCTGGGGTCATCTGACCCCAGCGCTCTTTCTTGCCCAGGGCAGGGGGTCAGACTTGATGACCTACTGAGGTCTCTTCCAACCCTAAGATCTATGAATCTATAAGTAGGGAGGGAGAAGACACAGCTAATGGGAGCTCATTGACACAATTGCCAACAAAGGTCGGGAAAAAGAAATCAACTAGGTATATACAGAAGTGCTCCGTGCATGTTTTACAGTGCTGTAATTTAGAGCACTTTTTTATAACACGATAAAGTTACAGTGCTCTTAAACATGACAGAAGTGTTTGGTTGGGGAGCGGGGCTCCGAGCCTCCCTGCACTTTCCAGGCTAGGAGGAAGGGGGCACTCTGCTGCTTCCTGGGACTTCACCACTTGTCAGAAACTTGACCAGTGTACAGAAGTTATTTAAAGCTCTTTAGGTTGCTAGAGTGCTCTAAAATATAGTGCTTCAAATGTAATACCTCATTTAACAAGGGTTAATTTAAAGCGTTGTGCTCATTTTAAAATTGTTGTAAGGCCATGCACTTCTGAGAAACTGGCTGTTTCCCTGAGAGCCCCTGACAACACCAGAAAACAATGAATCTGATTTTCTTAAACAGTAAACCTAATCTGATGCTTCATTTAATACATGTAAGGAATGGCTGATGGGTATGCAATTGCTCATATGGAGTACTAATTGTGATACTTATTGTGATTACTAATAGTGATAATTTTATCCTTTGTGACTGGTAAAATAGAGAGATAAACTTTGTTGTTGAGCTGATGATGGACAAAAATAACACTTCATTGTGAGGCGTCCCAGGGAAATTGTTTTTGTAGTGTGAAAAACTTACCTTAAATGCCATCAAAACCAAATGGAGACATAAATTAGTGTTACACCATTGACTCACATGGTCATTTGGTTCTACTAATAACAATTTCCTAGTAAATCAGGCAGAAGGCAGGCAGGGCAGGGTGGAATGAAGAGAAGAACCTTTTGGACTACTGAGATACCTCCTTTTGACCCAAGCCAAAATTCAGATATTCGCAGGTACGTCATTTAGGAGGAACTGATAAAGGAGTCAAATATTTCTCAATGCAATTTTGTTTTTACAGGGGAAAACAAAACTTTGCTTTCTCAACTACCAGATGAATAAGGAAACCAGAATAATAACAGTTCCAGAACTCTATCAACCCACACACCTAATTAAAGAGTTTTTTCTGCTGGTCCCTTGGAAGGTAACACACCAGTGCTGTCAGGTATCCCATTCCCAGTCTTAACTGCAACATTTTCACCTCTTTCCTTACATAAAACTTCCTTTTTTTTCCAAAACCATACTCAGCTTCAACACCTCTGCTCCGAACAGGCTTCCATTTGCCTTTGCTTTATGCTTAACTTTTACACAGCTGTCTTAAAAATAGGTAGCAGTTAAGCTTATCAATTCAACCTCTGAGAAGACTATTTTAGTGTAGACCATCACCTGGAAATTGGCTCTGCAAACTACTCATTGTTAAAGTCAGGTTTCCAGAAAAAAATAAATGCAGAAATGAAAATTGCTTCAAAAAGTTTGTATTCCATGATAATGGATTAGCAATTCTGTCAAAGAAAATTTACATGGTAAAATTTGTGAACTTCACCTTCTGTAGAATTTATTTGTACTGTTCTTCTTATTTCTTTACAAGACTTCAATCTGCAGTTGCCCTTCCAGGGAACCCACTGTTTTCGGCATTCACTTGGTTCATTGCTCAGGGTTACATTTAGAAGCAGATGCCATGTTTTTTGTGACAGTGTAGGTGAAAGGGGCATTGCTTTATTGACTGAAAGTCCATCTCAAGTACTACTGTAGCATTGATGGACATTTAATCAATGCATTTAGACCCAAAGAATATATTCTGTTCTCCAAAGGAAGTAGGAAAAAGCCACTTGTCAGAGCTTTTTCTCAGTGCACGGCTGAAAATTGCTTTGATGATTAAAAGAAGCTGTGATGACTAAATTATCTTGTAGTCTAGAAAATTACAGTGTAGACAGAACAGGATGAGGAAGGGTTGTGATTATTGCACCTACGGTCTAGTTTTTAAAGGTTAATTATATATTATGGAGCGAAAAATTATCCAGCTGGATTTGATAGCTAAAACACCTTCACTTTTGAAATGTGTTTGCTCACTGGACATAGAACACTAGCCCAGTATACTAATATATTAGGAAGAAGTAGATACCATATTTACTCAAATCTAAGATGAGGTTCCCCCCGCCCCCAATCAGCATTAGAGGGAAAAATGTCTCATTTTAGATTCTCATGCAAATGGGGGGTGGAGGGGCAGGTGGCTTATATGGCTCAGATGCTGGCCATGAACCCAGGTCACAGACAGGGTCATACCCACAGTGGCCTCCTGCTTCTTTCTCTGCTTGTATGCTGCAGCTTTTGCCCCCCACCCCCGCTTACTATCAGGCACAACCTGGCTCTGGCTAGGTCCTTCCCAGACACAGAGCACATGGAAACTTTGTTCTCTGCCTGGCTAATCAGCAGTGCCAACACTGCTGCACGGCCTGGCAAAGGCTGAGATTCCACTTGCTGTGCTCAGGGAAGGAACACAGTCTGAGCAGCATTTGACAGGAAGGGCAGGGGTGTGGTGGGGTGGTGAGGGGGAGGGAGGGGGAAAGGAAGGAGAAGAGATAGAGACTGTAGGGAGTGGGGGTGTGGGGAACTGGTAGTGGGAGGGTACTGGTGGCAAAGGGGGGACAGAAAAGCTGCAGGTGGATGAAGTGAGGAGACAGAAGACAAGAGGGCTACTTGACCCCGCCCCCTCCAGCCACTGCTTTCCCTCCTGTAGGGAGCAGAAAGAATTTAAGACAACCCTCAAGTACTGCCCCCCTGCTCTATTACTAGAGGGAGTGAGTGTCCAGGGTAGCCCTTTGAGCTCCTTGGGGCCCAGGACACTTTTCTCTCCTGCCCTTTCCCCCACTGCCCCTCTCCCTCTCCTCTTCTGTTGCTTCACTAGCGCTCTCCCTCCCCCACCACACACGTGTACCCATTTTTAGCTGATGAAGGCTTTATCACAGCACACCAGTGAATGGAGTGGTCAGGAGACAGTTGGATACCTCGGGCAGGGGTGGATGGCCCCAGAGGACCTGGGCAGAAGTTCAAGGATCAGGCGACCTACACTCACTATATGTGAGTCCAGCCCTGCATTAGGAGCAGGAGGGAGAAACTGGAGGAGTCCTGAAGGAAGAAAGTCTCCTGGTGGAGAGGGAGAGAGAGAAAGAGGAGCAGATGTGAAACCACAATGGGCAAACTCAGATGCTGGCCAGACAGGGAAAACCAGTGGCAGCATCATGGTGAGATAGATACGTTTAAAGCCTTATTCTCTTTTCTGTGTTTGTGTTTGGACCAGAGGAAGAATCGTTTAGGATAAGGCCAACTCATGATAGGGAAATTTTTCTGTTACACGTTGAGTTGATGCCTGGACAGGGGTCCTCAGCCTGGTGGACTGGACAGTAGCTGAAGGGATGGAGGAAGCCATGGAAAGTGGGCAAGGACAGTACCCTGAAACCCCACTGCTTGCAAGATGTAGTGGATAAAGACTGAGGGATAACTACAGCACAGCAGATGAGAAGCTAGCATTGGCAACAGAAACAGGTGTGATGAGAGTCTGACTGTAGGTCAGGCCTGGAAGGGCTGGCAGAGGTGGTAAAGGGAATGGCCCAACTTAGTGACTAATCCTATGCTGAGATCCTGCCGCAACGGAAGCCTGTGGTCCTGAACAGAGGTCCCAGAGCTAACCGGTGCTTTTAAAGCAAACTTGGGTGGGGCTTGGGCACCCTTGACCAGACACAGACCTGGTGTTTGAAAACCCTGGTACCCTATGAGGCTGAGCTCTTGTGGGTTCATCCTTTCAAGGTGTCATGGGTGAGTAACTGATGGGCAGCTCAGAAAAGAAAGTCAACAAGGAGAAACTCTGGGGACCAAGTATGCCCGGCTTTTTCCTGGGGAGGCATACACCTCCCGATAACTAGATTCTATACCTGGACAATAACAACACATTTATAATTTTTTTATATATACCATCTAATTATTGGGGGTGGGGGTATCTTAAATTCAGGGTTGACATAGATTTGAGAAAATATGGTATCCTTTTTAGGATATGCAGACAGCTGTCAACTGAATTCAGAACAGCTCCCAGGGACTCAGAAAAAATAAAAAGATGTAATTGGGAAGGTGATGGCCCATAACAAACATTTAATATTGCAGGATTTAGCTCAGGGGATCTATTTTCATTTCATAATCAGAAGAAAATATATATTTTTAAACCGTTTCTCTCAAGGGCTACAATTTAGTGCTCTGAGATTCAAGCTGGACATATAATGTAAAAATTAAAAAGATGTCAGTGAATAGTATTCTGAGCTTCCCTATACAAATGACTGTAATGCTTACCCAATTAATGGGTGTTTGAAATAGAGCTTTTTATTTTTAGGGGTATGAAATCATGATTTAAAAAATGCTATTGATGAAAAATCCACTGTAAGCCAAGATAAGTTGTTCCAATGCTTAATCATCCATACTGGTAATAATTTATGCCTTATTTCTACTCTGAATTTCTCTGGCTTCAATGTCCAGCCATCAGTTCTTGCTTAATTTCTTCCTGGTAGATTGAAGGCCCATTATCAAAGTGTTTTCTCCCATAGTGGTACTTGTAAACAAGTGGTTCTCAACCTTTTTAGACTCAAGGCACCCCTCCACAGCTTTTGTGAACTGAGCTGTACCTATTAAAAAAAAATGAATTTATTGATTACAGTGCTTACCTACTGATAATGGGGCTGGGCATTGGGGGAGAAGTAGAAGAAGTGTCTGGGTAAGGATGGACCTACACTTACTTCCTTATGTTCTGTGGCACCCTTCAAAGGATCACATGGCACCATGGAGCATCATAAAGCCTCAGGTGCAAATCACCGTTGTAGATTCTGCCTCCAAAGCCTTCTTTCATCCAACACAGAACTATGTTGGATGTGGTCCATAACATGAGATCCCTCCTGAGCATTTGCACACTGATTAGAAGTGGGAAGGTTCTAGAATAGCTAAACTTTCCACCTTGATGATGTCAGTGACCCACTTACATCTGGGGAGCCTGTACAGTAGCTTGTGTGGTCTAGTTGAGTGCCATGTGCTACACCTGAGTGCCAAGAGCACAATAGTAGGGTGTCTTATGCACATGAGTATGATGGTGAGAAGAATGACTGATACATGGTGTGATTTTGGTGAGTATTTAAGGAATCCTGAGGCATGATTTGGTGCGAATGGAATATGGATGCTTGAGAGTATTTGAGGTTTGAATGGTGTGTGAGTTTACTTGGTTGGTGATCATACCTGAGTGTCTGAGGCATACGAGCAGTAACTGTAGCAGTGAGAGAGAGAGGGGTGGCCTCTTGGATTGGATTATAATTGGATACTTACCTGTAAAAGTGTTATTGGATCGGGACCTCAATCATCCATTGGATTGATAGTTAACACCCTTCCCTCACTCTCGGTTTGAAACCCTCTGAGGGAAAAGACTGAGGGCCTGACTGTCACTCCAGGTCAGTGAGCCTGTAAAAGCCCTGATGCTGCCCCCTGGCAGGTCTGTTTATGGTGCATTGCAGTTAACCAGTGTATATAGTCAATGCTTGATGCTCCTACTGTTAATCTTGTTTCTGTTGTGATCGTGAGTTTATAATATACTTTTGAACTTTATTGGAGCCTCTGTGTATTTATAGGGTATATGAGGGTGGGCTGTAGCTTTATGTATATCCCTGACCCCCAAATCCACCGCTAACAGAGATAACACATGAGAGGTCCTGGCTGTCTGAGGAGGCCTAACAACCCTCCGCCCCTTAGATTTGTCATAAGTGTTCAGAGTCCAGGACAACCCGGCAGTGTCCGCCTTTCAAATCACTCACTGGATGGCCTTTGCCTCAGCAAATGCCTTTACTGAAGAGACTGTCTGCTGTGCTGTTTGGAACTGTATGTGACAGACTTACTCAATTGAGCTCCAACGTGTTCAGGGGCTCAAGAAATCTCAATTCCAATTGGTGGAGCAAATCCACCAATCAGAAACAAGCTGGGGGAAAGCAGGCACCACACCCTTTCCCGAAGGGAAGGGGAGAGGGGCTCCCCAACTGGACTGTGGACTGCAGCACAGCAGGTCTGCCAGACTTCAGGGGGGGAACCCCTGAAGCATATAAAAGGAGACTGTGCTTAGCACGCTCTGGAGAAGACACGGCGAGGGACAGTGAGGAGAGAGGAGCTCTGGAGAAGCCCGTCCCTGGGACCCCACCTGAACCTTGACAGCGTGAGGATTGGTGCATGGTGCTCGGGCCCTGGAGCAGCTCAAGGTGGCTTGAGCCTGTGAACATGGCAAGCAGCTGGGAGGGCAGTGTGTGGATTGGTGTATGGAGAGCTGGCCCTGGGAGCAGCTTGAGGCTTCTCAGACCGTACCCAGTGTGAAGATCAGCACACTGAGAGCCAGCCCTGGGAGCAGCTTGAGGCTGCTCAGGCCCCACACAATGCACAGTTCAGCACACAGAGAGCTAGCCTGGGGAGGATCTCAAGGCTGCTCAGGCCCCACACAGTGTGCAGGTTGGCGCAATGAGAAGCGACCTTGAGAGCAGCTCGAGGCTGCTCAAGTTAGCCCCAGCTCTAGACCAAGTAACCAGAGCCCTGCAGTGTGGCTCCACATGAAACTAAAACAGCCCCCATGCACAGAACAGGGCCCAGGAAAAGGAAGGACCCCCATCGTGAGGCTGGGGAACTGGAGCCAGTAAGGGCTTGGCTCCCGTAGGAGCGCCCTGGGTGCCCAGTGCAGGGCACCAGGCTGTTGAGAGGAGCTGAAGGCATCATCAGAGAGAAGCCATTGTGGGACTAGTGACTGGGGAATGAGCCTTGGCTGCTTCAGAGCAGAAGCATGAGTTGCTGGGAAAGTGGGTCCCACTGGGGAGGCGGGCTTGGGAGAGGAGGATCTGTACCCTCCACCCTCCTCCATTACGGGAAGGGGCATGTCCATATCCCGGGCCCTAAAGGGGAGGGGCCCCAGGGAACACCCTGTGGGGTGTTAAGTGCACCCCCATATTTTATGATTGATGATTGCTTCGTACTGTATATGTTAAGGGGGTTTATATGGGTTTACCTATCTTCATTACCTATATATGTTTACTGCCTATTATTGGAATATTGCATTACTATCTCAACTTACCTGGGTTTATCTAAGTTGATGCTTATATATGTTTATTGTGGTGATGTCTTGACTTAGCTGTTCCAGAGTGTTAATGTTCATTCTGTGCAGGGGGGTGGGAGGGTGGGGGTTAATTATTGCCTATGCTGTGAATCACCCATTTTATGATTTGCAGTCCCTCAAAGTGGTGCAATGTGTTGATTGCAGGTTATTGTATATGGTGTCACATACTAATTTTACTGTAAATATTTAATGTCTCTTATTCATATTTATTTTTGTGTAGCAATAAATTTGTATATAGTTAAGTGCTTTGTCTTGGCCTGGCTCTATAGAGAAGAGAAGGAACTGCTCCCAGGTGACCAGCCCCTCTCACAGCACTCTTGCCTAACCATCCCATCCCTTCCACTTGCAGACAGGGTACACCCCTAGGTGTACCCAGGCTGTACATAGGTTGCAATGGGTCATCTTAAGTGGAGGTGAAGTATGTCTTAGGAGCAGAACTGGATGCCATAGTCAAGGAGCAGAACTGACCTATAGTCGAGGCCACAGACAACCAGGGAAGATGAGAGATTGGAAGGCCAGAGTCTCAGAGTGAGAAGGAGCTCAGGCTCTTCCCTTGCTATATAAGCAATCTTGGTCTGGCTTTAAGAGGTACTTCTCAGAGAACCAGACAAGGCCACTGTAGTCCTGAGCAAGCAGCCCCTGGTGGGGCACTCCATGACAGCCTCTATTATACAGTTTATCCTTGTGCAATTACTTACTTCCAAGTTTTTGGCTACTTCACATTTGCACTCCTATTGTTAAAACTAAACTAGATGACTCCCTAGCAATTCCAGTAGTGGTCATACCAAAACCAAGTTGCCTATGTTGGACAGTAAGCCAGACTAGATAATCATAGTGTTTTAAAAAATACATGAAAATATCAAATATATGAGGACACATGAGCATGCAAGATGGGACAAAATATATCTGCATTCATGTGACAATGTGCAGAAGCACTTGTTGCTGTCATTTAGATTACAGTGCCTTTCCCAAAGCCACCTCTACACTACACCATAACATGATGTATTCACTAGGTCTGTTTACATATAAAGGCATAGCCATTCGTGACACATAGGGGGTGCACATGGGTGCACATGTACCCCAAGATTGGCAGTGCATCTTCTGAGAGAACTGTCACCAATGCTGCCAGCAGTGCCTGTGGGCAGTGGCTGCTCGCCCCCTGCCCTCATCGCCAACACCACCAGTGGCATCTGCAGGCGGTTGCCAATCACCACTGGCTACTGCCACCAGTGCCAGCAGCATCTGTGGGTGGCCCCCCCCGGCTGCCAATAATGCTGTGGCTGCCTGTGGGAGCTTGCCGCCTGTCTGCCATGCCCTTGCCGCCAGTGCCACCACCTGCAGGGGCACAGATCATTCAAGGGCAGAGCACTGTGGTACAAAAAAAGATAGTTGAATAGAATACATGGATTCACCATTCTTGATGCTAGAATGAACACAATGGGAAAATTACACAAACAGCACAACTTTATACGTTTATATATTCATCATCTATGTTGTTTGGACAAGGAAATGGAGCCAAAAGAAGTTTATATAACCCTAAATGCACTACAATTTGTTTTGGTTTGAATGCTTAACTGCCTGATCAGATTCTAACAAAAAATGAAATGTCAAAGTCAGCTGATTCTCAGGAAGTTTAAAGCAATGCATCTATGTTTAAAATACACTGGGAACACTTAAATAAGTTTTGAAGTATACCTATTAGTCATATTTCAAACATACGCAAATCCTTTTAATACTTTGCAAGGTTTTTGTTTTCATTTTTAATCAGTGAAAGTATAAAACTTGGCATTTGAAACAAGCTACTGTAATGAACAATGCAGAAAGTTCAGCTATACAAATCTAGTTAAAGGTGAAAGTCTAATTACGTTTTTATCCTTGATTTTTGCTTTTATACTTTCCTTTTTATGGAAACCTAAAACGTCATAATTAGTGCCCTTATTTGTGCTCTTTTCCTCTACTGGAGCATAGGCAAACTTCAAAGATAATGTATAGATTAATTACTGATCTCTCTGGCTGTCAGTCAAAAAAGCCCATTCTTTCATTTGTTATACCAATTTACCACCACTAAAGGAAAATGCATCCTGACCTACTCTCCCAGATTTTTCTAGGAGACCCCTTTCTATTGTAAGTTTTAATTGCTCATTTTAAACTGCTGTGCAACTGTTTCAATAAACACCTGTACAATAACCCACCCCTACCCAGGGAAAATGGGAGGCAGAATATAGAGTACTAACAACAGTTAATATCTATAAGAATGGATTTCAATAGATATTCCTCAACACTTTGACTAAGAGGATGACATTTTTAGTCACTTTTCAGAGAACAGAACACACACATTTTTAGCAACTGTAGTGGCCAAAATAATGATTTACAGCTATTTACTTCTATTAGCTCTTCAGAGCCAATTTTTTCTGCAAACATGAAGCAGGTTCCATTTCTTTTTGTGAACAACCCATAGGATTATTTCCATATTAAAATTAATGATATCTGTGCAACCCCAGTGAAGTTGAAAGGGCTTCACTGGAATCATGGAGAGTAAAATTTAAAGGCGATTCTGCTGCCCTTATGATTTGGAATGAATTTCTTTACAGAAGATTATGTCGGAGAAAATAACACAACTTAATTTTCAGATTTCCAGGCTGATTCTCCAGGGTTCACTAACAAAATAGTTTCTAGTTCTATCATTTCTATTCCTAGATACATACAATCATTGGTGTGGTCTTGCCTGCCAGACCATGTCATTCATGCACAAGCTGACCAGGATTTTGGTGTACCAGGAACCAGATCACACCCCTACAGTGGTTACCAGTAGAGGCAGCCTGCCTAAGCCTCTGCCCTGCACTGACCCTCTGGTGACATGTCACCGGAGGAGGGGCACTCAGGTGTTCAGTGTTCTGCCCCGCCCACCTCCCCAGTTGCCGGAGAGTTCATAGAGCCTAGGACAGTGGCTGCCTTGACAGCTCCATGGGCCCCAGACCCCACCATAAAGAGCATCCAGCCATAATACCATCGGTCACCAACTGTGAGCAGTGCCAGCTCCTCGCTGGGCGGAGGAGGCTGGATGTGCATTGGCTTGCCATGCATCATGGGCTGAGGACACAGGGCACAGACATTTGTTACCAATGGGAAGGCCTGTGGTGAGCTGCCAGATTCTGCCACATGGTAAGTCCTGCACTGTGGGGAGAGCCCTCCCAGCCCTACCCCCCACCCCTGCCCCTGGCACCACTTGTCTAGGAGCCCTGGGAGTTGTGGAATGGGTGGCAACACAGCAGAGTGGCTGGCCTGCAGGTGGAGGGGGGTGAGGAACAGGGTCTGGAGCTGCAGCAGCAGGTGCTGACAGAAGCCTGTCCTGTTCCACCTTGGGAAGCGGGCAGGAAGGGCAGACTGCCTGCGGCCAGTACCCAGCAGTTAGCATTCAGTGGCTCACTGGTGCCAGGAGAATCCGAGGATGTGGGGCTCAGCTGGTTGCTGCCTGGGCCTGGACCTGCCTGACTTTATTTACCTTGGTCCCTGGGCACCCATACATGGCCAACCCCTGATCTGAGGCCTGGCAGTGGATGAAGTATCTTATCTCTGAAATGTTGCAAACAAACTCTCACAAAAGGCTTCTGTCTCTTGCCTCTGCAAGGCCAACATCAGGCAGCAGTGGATGTATAATTGGACTCACTTGCTCCAGTTGGTGGTGGAGCTGGTTGAGGAGCAGGAGGCACAGGTGCAGGCCTGGCAGGTAGAGGATGTTGCCTGGAAGGAGGCATTTTGGGTGAGCTCATGGTCCCAGAATGGGAGTAGATTGCCATTAAGCATGACACAGCAGAGGCTGCAGATGCCGAATGTCAGGTCCTGGACACCATCCTGGGCCTGGCTGTTGCATCTGTGCCCCCCGCTGCCTGACCCCACATTCCTGGCCCTGCAGGCCTCCTCACAGCCAGCCCCTGCCCTGGGTCTCCCACCACCTGTCTGGGCCCATCCCCACCACTCGCCCTGAGGCTATGTGCCTGAAGACCCACAGGTGCCAGGTGCAGCACCATAAGGGGATGCTCACACTGCCCTGGAGCAGCACTAGCCACAGTCTCCTGGGGATGATCCCTATGCCTGCCACAGTCAATATGGCTCCCAGACATGAGAAAATCACCTGATGCTGGCGTGCTGGCTGCCTGTCTCTAGGCTCTGCCCCCTAGGTGCCCTCATACCAACCCCCCCCCCCCCACCCCCCAGGGCAAAAAAAAACACCCCCAACACTCCATGGCAATAAAAAAACTGATATTCTTGTATATAGTTTGCACATTGGGAAGTGGGTTTTTTATTGTTGGAGGGTGGGGATGGTGGTGGAGGGTGTCTGTTTGTTGTGGGGCTAGGGGCCTCTGTGTTGGGGAGGGTGGGGCAATAGGGTTCTATGTGTTGAGAGGGGAGGGAGGAGGGACAGGGGTGGGTGCTATGAGGGGAATAAAGCTTTTTGTTTCAGCCATGTGCATGTCCTGAGAGTGGTGCTGGGGGTGGGCAGGGGATAAGGGGTGTGTGGGTGGTGAGGCAGGTGGGCTAGAGGGGGGAGTAGTGAAGGAGGTGGTCCACCAGGGCCTCCTTCTCCCGGTACCCTGGCCCCCAGTGGTGGGTGTATGGCTTGCTGGAGGGGACCTGCTGCTGGCACTGCCACTGCAGGTTGTGCTCCTGCTTCCAGGGTCTTTCCTCCCAGCATACCTCCTCTGACCAGGCCTCCTTGAACACCTCTTCCTGGGCCTTGTAAACATTGTGCAGCATGCACACTGCAACAATGACCAGGGGGAGGTGTCTCTTGGCCACCTGGATGCCATGAAGAACCTTTGAGGTAGCCAAAGACACACTTGAAAAGGGCATGGGTTCACCTGGGGGACTGGTTAATATGGGCCTGGTGGGGGTCTAGGTGCCCAGTGTAGGGCCTCATGAATCATGAGAGTACTGGGTAGGTTTGGTTCCCAATAAGGAGGGGTGGGATGATGATGGCAGGCTAGCAGGGTGACCAAGGTGGCCAGAAAGATTCAGGTACCCTGTTCCTGGGTGCCAGAGCCAGAGGTTTGGGCAGCCATGGCGGAGAAGCACAGCTGAGGCAGAAGCAGAACAGCCATGTGCTGCCTGTGCCTGTGCCATGTTGCTTCTCTCACAGGGAAAGTGTCTATCCAGACTGCACAGTATGGGGCTCTTTTTTAAAGATGGCTGCCAAGTGCTGGCAGCTCTGGCTCCAGCATGGCTGCCAAATGCTGGCAGCTGGGTCCAGAGGCTGGAGCTCCTCCCAGTGGCCACAGGGGGACATGGCAGGTCTAGAGTGAACTGGCACATACTTTAGTATGTGCACAGGAAATTTAATTGCAACTAATTGTACGTGTAGACGTGCCCGTAGCATAATTGTTTCAGGTTAATATGACAAGGAAAAATGAAAATGAAGCCTGGTAAATAAACTATAAGAAATGTTACTTATGTCTTTGGCTGGGTTTTTGGGTGTAGCTGTGTTGCTCTAAGGACACAGGCAGGCAAGGTTCTTTGAGTAGATGTGATGTCTTGTATTAGAGCAACTGAGTAGTTGGAAAAAAGTTCTTAGCAGGCTTTCAGGAACAATCACTCTTTTCCAGGCACAGGGAATCTCTGCTGGTCTGAGACTCCAAGGAATGCGAGAAGCTAAAAGTGTGGCAAGTGAGAATGTAAATAGGTAGAAATTAGAAACACAAAAGGTAAGGCAGATAAGAGAGGGGGGAAGAAGTCAGGGGAAAGAAAAGGGAGACATATGCCTTTTTGCTTTCTTTGGTAAAGAAGAATCCAGTGTTTTAAGAAAGATCTAGGGAGCCCCACATAACAGTGCTTTTTAATAGAACAGAGGGAAAGGAAAAAGATAGAAATGTTTTATAATTCACTAGGTCTGTTTATCTCCATCCTTCCTCAAAATACTGCTCCTGTCTTTCTGAGGAAAAGTGGAGCTCAGGTCATGGGGATGCATTAGGTGTTTCTCTTGTTTATAAATATTAAGCTATCCAATTAGAGAACAGAAACAATGCTATGCAATTTGCCACAGCTGACAGCTTGAACAGTGAACTATGAATAATTTAATCAACTCCTATAATCAACTTATCTGTATAAATATTTGAACATCTTTCTTTCCTGCAAATCCATCAGACCATTGTTCGTTTCATTTTATTGTCCCCAGCATTTCTGAGCCATATGGGGAAATCTCTAACTGAATTCTCATAAGCTATATGACAAGACTGACAAGATATTTTAACTTCACTAGAAGATAAAAATGAAAAGCTTGACACTGGCATTAAAAATGACCTATTCAGATGGGCAGGTCCTTGGGGTCAAGAAACATCTGGAGAGGATCAAATCTAAGTTGTAAACTTACAGATCAGACTTCAACAGCCGATGCTCTTTGAAAATGATTCTACAAGAGCCAATCACTGCTATTCTTAAGATGTATTATTTGAGGTGACAAACAACTTGGCTGTGGGTTGGAGCATTAATTCAAAGCAAGCATAGGATGGTTGTTGGTTACAGAATACAACCAGATGGCACGTCTAAAGACAAGAGTATTTTGTTAAAAATGTCTTGCACCAATATGGTCAAAGAGATGCCTGAGGGAGTAGAGTGTTATTCAGCAGAACTAAAAGGATCAGAACATGTTCTAGAGAATATTTTGCATTCAGTGAAAAGATCCAGTATTTGTAGGTATATTGTTAGAGTTACCTTAATAACTTATTACTTCTGGCTGCACAAAGTAAAAACAGCCTCAAACCCAGTGGCATAACTACAGCTGGGAGAGAGGGGCAACCACTGTGGGCACCAAGTTAGAAAGGGCGATGGAATTGTGCCCCACTCCTGCGGAGTCCACGGCTCAGCAGCAAGAGTACTCCAATGTCTGACCCATACTGGGAAATCTAAAACAGTCCCTGGCAGTGGCTGCTGCTGCAGCTCAGCTGGGGACTATTTAGGAGTTCTCAGCAGGAGCATCTTTGTGAGACATTTACTGCAGTTAACTAATTAGCTGCACAGTAAATGTCTCGGCCTCTACACATGTACTCCTATTGGGCTGGAGTGAACTCATTTACTCCACAGCAGGACAGTACCTGTAAATGCTGTCGTTCTGTCTAATACTAATAAAGACTCCACAGCAGTGCATATGTAGATGTTACCCCTGCTGGCTGGGGCATAAGGATGCTTCAGTGTTGGGGCTGCCTGCTGGCTAGCACTGCACTGAAGCACCCTTGTGTCCCAGCCAGTTCCCGGGCAGTATGTTGAGCTGTGGGGAGGAGCCCCGGGATGGCAGGCTGAACATGGGCTCCATGCCAGCTGGGGTTGCTCTGACCTGGCCCAATGTGCTGTGCTTCTGTTCACACATAGGAACAAAAGTAAACTCCAGAGTTAATTGCCCAGGAGTTTATTGCTCCTGAGCGCACATTCAAACAGTGCACCCAGGAGCAATAAACTCCAGCTCAATAAAGTCTGGAGTGTATTGTTCCACATTAATTGCATGTATAGATGTATGCAATATGGGTAAGAGTGCTGCACTCCCCTCCCTGCCCCCACTGTCAGCATCATGTTACCCCCACACTTTCAGAGTTGGTTTACTCAGAGCACCAACTCTGCTCCTTACATCTCTGCACCAAGCAGACCCTTGTATTCAAACCTTCCAGAATGTTGCTAGTGAAAATTAAAATGGAACACAGAACCAGGTTTGGATTTTGTAAAAGTGCCCCTTTACTCATAAATTTGTGAAAAACCTACACATGTTCTCTTCAACCTCTCTCAAATAATAAAGTCCAGTCCTGAGTTCCTGAAGCACCTAGAATCCTGTAGGACTTGATTTGCAAGGGAAAATATTCTTTTACCCAAGTGCCCATAACCTCTGTTCATATTAGAGATGGGAAGCTTTTTGTCCTTTGGGCCACACTGGTAGAGAAAAGACAATGACTAATTCTTTTTTGCTGCATGTCCAGGTGGTTTATGATTATGCTCTGAAAAGCCTATTGGAAACTTGTATCACCAATTTCTACCAGAATTAAAGTGACTTACAAGGTTATTTCTTTTAGGATAGTTGCAAAGATTTTATGAGGGCTTATTTGCACTTGGAGTCTTTCCCTGTCCTTCTTTGTTTATTTGTTATATTCTTTTTAGTTACTGTTGTAGCAATTATTCTATCTTAAATACATACTGAGGCTTTTAATGATGCAATAGATATATCCCATAACCAGATCATTACTACATACTATATATATTTTCTATTGAAATGTTTTCAGAACATGACTAATACAGCAACATTATCATATTTATTAAAGCTTTTATACCTTGTAATTCACAGCGAGTTGACATTCAAATGACTTGAATTTCAAGAGAATTATCTTTATGATAATGATCAAGGGTTTTCAAGGTCCTGACTGACTGTCAGTGTGGGGAAAGCACTACTACAAAAAGCCAGACTTGAAAACTGTACCTGGATTTCTAAAACTATGATTAACAGTAACGTGTAGTTTTGTATGCCAAACATGCTCTAAGAAATGAAGTAATGAGCACAATTTTAAGAAAAGAATGTTTTCTTTATACATGGCACATTAAAATGGCCAATCCCAGGAGGCATGACACTGGACATGATGCAACCATGATATCATGATATTCTGTCATATTGGAAAGTACCGTCTTCCAAATGTATTCCAACTGCCTTCTGATATACTTTTCCAACATTAGTATTTGTTATCACCTATTTAGTCAGGACAATCTGTGATATGCTACATGATAAAGAGCGTATGTGGTGAAGCAATAGCAACATGATGTTTATATAACACTACAGAACTCTGAACAGAGATCAGGCTTACTACCAACCTGTAGCAAGAAACTGCCCTTACCCCACATAATTTATTGGCTTTTAAGAGGGTGCAATAGGCAGATAACAACAGTGTGGGTGAATGAAATCATCCTTTCAGAAATATAATGTAAAAAAGACTGATCAACATCTGAATTAATGGGATGTGTATAATAAAGCATTGTACAAAAAGGCATTCTACAAAAAATAATGTCTATTATTTTAAATACTGTAGAAGGGTATTTTGTGCCATACACTATGTCATGAACAGTAGATTTTTGGATAAGTTTGAGTAAAAACCTAACCAATTATTTTGGGAGGGAGGGGAGAAAAAAAAAAGGGAGGAGGATTGGTTTTTTTGTCAGAGATTCTTCAATAAAGTAACCCCCCCCCCCAACAATAACTTAATCTCAACCCTAAAAGTTTGGTGTGTCCCCACCACAAATGCTTTATTTTGGGTTATGAGAAGACCTCTTAAAAACATTCAGTTAATTTTAAAATGAAATGTCTAAAATATGTCACGGCAAGTCATTTTGGCATTTCTGAACTGTCTAAATAGTTATGATTTTTTCAGTTCCCCTCCCTGTATATTTTCAGCATGAGGGCTCACTAATTTGCCTTGATTTCAAAACTCCATTTTTGGTGAATTTAGTATTCATCAAAAAAAATGTGTAGTACTAATGAAACTTTGTGGACCTAGTATAACAGAGTTCCTTTTAAGGTATGCTGGAGCTCAAGCAATCAGATTCCTTCTGAATACATGGGATATTCATTCAATATTCTATAAGCATGCGGTATCTGAGAATCTAGGGGATGGCAAGAGAAAATATTGGGAGAAAAAACTGGGTCCGAGGGTAAGGTGGGATAGGAATCTGTGTTACTCTCTCTTTAAGGTCCTGGGATGAGTGGCAAGGATCCTCTCTTCCCCCTAAGCCAGTTGTATTCAACCTGTCTTGCCCTGCTGGCAAGATGAGTGGCATGGGGCTGGTTCATGGGCTTGATTCAGTATAGGTTTGGCATGCAGGGTTGATGCACAGACTGATCCCACATGCCAGCCAGACCCTGCACAACAGATCCAGCTGTGACATAGCTGCATGCACAATCTGGTGCATGGAGTCCTGTCATCTGCCCATTTTGGCAGTGGGGGAGCAGTGGCAGCATTAACTGTTGGTTCAAGGAACTCTAGGTACTATAGTTTTAGGAGTAGTTGAGTCTAGGTTGCTGCTGGACTGAACTGGAATGGTCTTGAAGCTATGGGACTTATGACCCTGGGGGAACAGAGCAAATATTGGGATCAGTTGGAAATCGGTTGGAATTAACAACCAAATTACAGAAGAATTTGAAGATTTTGTTTTAGGTACTCTGATCTGAGAGCAAGAGGGGCCTGAGGGCAGCAAGTCTGTCTGGCAATGCTTTACCACAAGGCAGCCCACCTACAAATGACATTAATAAGCATACTCTGTGTGTTTGCTCATGTTCCCATGATGCTAGAAGCAGGAGCAGGCTACTAAAGGAACGGAATCCACCTACCCAATTTTCACCCTTAAATGGTCAGAAGACATCCATGGAAAAATTGTGTCCCCTACCACATGTTCTTGTTTGTTAACTGATTGGTTTCTATACGTAAAAGCCATTAAGATGTATATATAGTAAGCAGATGGACCTTTACCTGTGGCAACTCGTCTGAGGGGCTGAGCTATTCTGTAGAAGCTGAAGGCAGTTGTCTCTAATGCTAATGATCTTCTAGAAACCAGTGGGAGAAGTATTTCTAGTAGGTCCAACCTTAGAGATATATAAGAAACATAATGTTGTAACTAGTTTCTAACCCATAAGCTAGAATTTGCCTCCTTTATTCCCCTGAAATTGCAGGCCCTGATGTCACATTAATTACTGTAGTATAAGTATCTAGAAGCATGGGAAAGGCTAAGGGCACAGATGCAGCTGAAAAAGCAATTTAAGTTTTAGGCAAAATATTGTAAATGATTATTTTATTCAAAACTGAAATTGAAGAGTGCTCAATTTAGAATGTGAAACATGATTTTTGTGCAGGGTGGTTGTAGCTTCCTGTGAACTCAAGTATGTTACTTTCCTTGTCAAGTTCAGACACCCTGTTCTAAGTCATGCAAGCCAAGACAAGAGCTTACTGTAGGGATATGGGAAAAAGGCACATGCATGAGAAAAAAATAAGGGACGTTTTTCCGTAGCAACAAAAGTATCACATTCAACTAGCTGTTATACCTCTTAATATAATGTGATTCCTGCCAGTATAATTAAACTGAAGTTATTGTGTAATTACTGTAGTTATACTTTTGTTATGTCTACAAAACTAACTGTTTCAGGAATGGAAAGTCAAATATATAACTGAACAACTTACTATTCCCTCTTTGATTTCATAATTAATGCATTACATTGCAGTAATTCTGAAGTTTTATTTGAATATGTGTTCATATTACAAAAGCCTATGATCCATTACATTAGTTTGTGTATTATTATAACCAAGACAACTCTATGGTTTCTAGGAACCTAAAATAAAAAGACACTAAACTTATGTTTTGACTAAGTAGTACTGACTGTAAAATTACATAATAAATAGAATGAGACCTACTTTCAGAAGGTAGTTTGTAAAAGGTAGCACTTCTATTCTTCAGCTTTTTTTTCCCTCAGGAGAAAAGAGTGACAAACATTTGTTGTAATCTTTGGGAAAAAGTATTTTCTATAAGACAGAAATATCCGATTTGCTAACCTTTTATGCATAAGACAAGAGGGACCCTGACCTCCCGTGAATGGTTGGTTCAACAAAATGACACTATGGCAAATGGTGAAATCATACTTTGAGATTTCAAAAGTCATTGAAAACAACATAAGCAATAAGTATGTGGACTGCTTTATCCATGTAGTAATGATTTCTCTTTTGAAATACAATAGGAAGTTCCTGCATCTTTGTAGCCAGTGTAAAATTGAGTGGGATGCCAGACAGTGTGCAGAGAGTAGACAGGAATCATGACCTCCAAAATGTTTCGTACCTGCATGCATTTATAATACAGCTCAGCCTTCAAAACAAACATCTCCTCACAGGAGATGGATCATGGAATTCATCCTCAATTGTCTCAT
This sequence comes from Alligator sinensis, assembly GCF_000455745.1. Taxonomy (NCBI): domain Eukaryota; kingdom Metazoa; phylum Chordata; order Crocodylia; family Alligatoridae; genus Alligator; species Alligator sinensis. The sequence continues at coordinate 1,011,981 of NW_005842274.1, forward strand.
TTTAAAGGTGCCAAGAGCATTTCTTTTCATTAGAAAGCAGAAAGCATTCAGGCTAACAATTAGTCAATGGAGCCATATCGCTGTGATTCAGATCCAATACTGTTTAAATACTAATAGTATAACATATGCCCCTGCTACATATTATGGTTATGGTGTAATTAATGTGGTAATCACGCCATAAAACATAACAATGCTACATGTTCAGCTGCTTTATGGCACCATAAAGTGTCAAACTAGCCAAAAAAATATTCCACAGATATTGTGGTATCTTTGTGTCTTGTTTGTATGGCGCCATAAACTGAATGTGAAGCACTGCCATGCCAATGCTGACAACCAGCTGAGGGCATCTGTTATTTGCAGGACAAGTGTAATGCAGGAAGCTGATTGATAGACCAAGCCCTAACAGCCTGGAGTCTCAACTGGGTTGGGTCTTGAACTGACCTAAGACTGTTTGAGCCAGTCTGATGATCAAGTGATTACCATATCTGTCCCTGATGACCCTGAGTCTCAACCCTGATGGGGCATGGGACCAGCGCTCTGCCTCAGACAGATCCTCCCTGTAACATAAGGGAAGGCAGCTACCTTGGCTCAAGGGCTGCAGCTGTGGGAAGGCTAATGAGTAGGGCTGTGCAAAATGGTGCTGTTCCATTTCACCCTGCATTTTGAGGTTTCAATGGAACAGTTTTTCATTTCGAATTTCGTTTCCAGTTGAAACTGCTGTTCCATTTTGTTTCATCAAAACAGTGGTGCTGTTTTGAGGCTGTTTCAATGTTTCACCCATAGACTATAATGGGGAAGCTCGAAACAGCCTCTCTCATCTGGCAGCCAGATTGGGGCCCAAACCTGGGAGGGCTGCAGGGGCTGTGCCAGTCCTCCCAGGGTTGCAGTTCCCCATCTGCCTGCCAGATGAGGGAGGGATGCTACCTGGGACTGGGGAGCTAGGGAAGGGAACTGAGCCCCATTGCTCGGTTCCCCTTCCCAGCACTGGGATCCATTGTATCTGGGAACTGGGGCTGAGCTGAGCTGAGTGTTACCATCAGGCTGGTAAAATTAACTCAGCCTAGCTGAGCTGAGTTCCCTTCCCCCGGCATGACAATGGGGCTGGGGAAGGGAATTCAGCCTAATGGTTGCGCTGGGGATGGGAACTCAGCCCACCTGGGCTGAGTTCATTTCACCAGCCCCATCATAGCACTGGGGAGGGGACCTGAGTGATCAGGCTCAGTTCCCTTCCTTCAGTTCCCTTCCCTCAGTTCCCGTCTCCAGCCTGATTGCAGCACTGGGGAAGGTGGGGGAGGGGGGTGTTACTTCCCTTCCCCTGCGCTATGACCGGCTTCCTGCAGCCCAGCCCCAGGAGGTGGGGAGAGCCAGGGCTGTGCTCCCTGCCTGGCTGAGCCTGGAGCACTAGGAGCCCAGCCCTGGTTCTCCCCTGTCTCCCACCACCTGGCTGCTTCAAAACTCAAAACATTGCAAAACTTTTGAAATGTTTTGATTAGCCTTGTTTTGTTTTGAGGCCATTTCAAAGCCCTTCATTTCATTTTGATTTCACTGTTTTGAGCTCTAAATGAGTTAAAACAGTTTCGAAATGAAACAGCTGGTGACATTTCACACAGCCCTAGTAATAAAGTGTGGCTTACTGGGTATCAAACAGCCCAGCAGGCAGAACCGGAGAGGGGAGACTTCTGAACTACAAGAAGGGGAAGCCTACGGTGGGAAGGCTGAAGCCACAGCAGACCCCCCCCAGGGTGCATCCACACATGCAAGCACATGTGCTTCCAGCAGCTCAAATAGAAGTGGTGCAAATTTGAGCTTTTTGCTTCAGCACACATGCTCGGACATGCACTTTGGTGTGGAGCAAATTGTGCCACTTGGGCCAAAATAAACCTGCCAGGCTCCTCCCAGATCTGCAGCCAAGGGAAGCTAGAGCCCAGGGCCAGCACCTGTGCTATCCCCAGTAGTATAAAAAGCCGACCTGGCAAGTAGCTCAGGGCAACAAGCTCTTAGGAGTTTCTGGGGCCCAAACAAATGGTACCTGGGGACACTACCCCTTGTGCCAGCTGGACTGCTGAAGCAGCCCTGAGAGTTCTCTGCACCCTTTACCCACTGCAGCAGTCTGGCAGGGGGGGATGCTGCCTGGCTGTGACCTGCTGCTCACCTACCAGACCCAGATGGGGACTGCACAGCCAGTAGAGGCAACTTGCACCTCGAACTGTCAAAGCATGTCCTCCTGGCCCCATTTAGCCAGGAGGTCAGCCATAGCCAGCTGAGTCCGAGGTGCCAGCTCTGAGCAGGCAGGGTCCTGCCACTGGCCTTCCTAGCAGGAATTCTGGTGTTCCCTATTGGAAAGCTGAAAAATCCCTGATAAAAAAAATTCCAAAGTCACTCTGTAAAATACTCCAAAATCCGTGTTCCCCCACAAGTAAAACAAAAGACCACTATAAAGAGAGAGCGAGAGAGTGAGACAGAGACAGCGATCAGTTGGACAATGTTTTATTGATATATCTACAGTGTTAAAGCAAGCCTCTTATCATAATAATAAAGTGAACTCTAAATGCATGTTTCATGAATTCATGAATATATATTTTGCTGCCCTTCCACAGGAGCAATGGCCCCTACACAGCGGTTACGGCCCCCCAACAGGGGGTTCGCCTCCCCCAACAGGGGATTCAGCCCCCACAGAAGGGATGCAGCCCCCAAACAGGGGATTTGGCCCCCACACAAGGGATGCAGTCCCCCAACAAGGGCCAAATGGCCCTCACAGGGGCTACCACCCCACCCCCAACCTGCACCCCCAAGTCCCCATGGCTCCCCCTACAACCCCAGGCACCGTCACTTAAAAAAAAAACCCAGGAAAAAAAACAGGAAACAAGGGGGGAAAAAAGCCTCTGCTTACCTTAGAAGCAGGGGTGAGGGGCTCCAGGGCCTCCTGGCAGAGCCCGCCCCCCCCGGGCAGCACAGGGCAGTGAGGGGGACAGCAGGGACCAGGCTGGGGCTGTTGGGCTGTCACCCTGCCCGGCACTGTGCGGGAGGGGCCCCAGTCAGCCAGATGGCAGTTCCAACTGCTGGTAAGTTCAAGGGTCAATTTTTTTTTTTTTTTTTAAACTGTGATGTGCCGGGAAGGGATCGGGGGTGTTTGGGGGGTCTGGCAGGGTTTGGGGCCAGGGGCTAACCACAGAGATGCTCTGGCAGCCAGAGCATCTCTGTGGAGGACCCAGCCTCTGGTTGCCTGCTCTGGTTTTTTAAACTTCAAATTTTTAGACCCCTGGATATCCAGTGATCTAATTTGCTCCCCATGCTGCAAACTTGCAGCACAGGGAACATTATTTCATTCCTGCATGTGCCTGTTGCCCCATCTCAAAGGGGTTTGAGACAGGGCAAGAGGCACATGCACACTTGTCTGGATGCACCCCCAGTTTCCAGAATAAGGTTTTCTTGTTTACTTGTTTAATTTTGTTAAAAGCCTGTATATTGCTGGGGCATGTTGCAAGATGTTCCAGGCAGTAGGAGCCAGCAGGTTTAAAGACTGCATATTACTGGGGCTTGCTGAGAGATGCTCGGGGAATGGGCAAAAGCCTTTTTGAAAAGGATCTGAGGCAGCAGTTCACTACACTCTCCCTCCTGGTCTGCAGGATGGTGCTTCCTGTCAGGTGAGTGTGACAGAGGGAGGTTTTGTCTTAAACTGACTTGGAACTTATCCGACAATTGGATGATTGTCAGATCTGGTCCTGATAGCCCTGGGTCTCAACCCTACTGGGCCCTGGGGGCAACCTTATGCCTAAGAAAGGACCTCCTTCTGCTTGATCTGCAGGATTGCTTCTGCACAAATGCTGCACCTGCTGCCATAAGCATTAGGTTAGAGGTAGGGGGCATATGTAGGCTGACCATATGCAAATCCTGGAAATCTGGGACATCATCCAGGACCTTTGCCCTCCCAGCACTCTTACAAGTCAGCGGGGTGGGCTGCATGTCTGGCTTGCATCAGTGCCTGTCTGCCCACCTGCAAGGTGCTCCATACCACTCTGACTCTCAGCCAGACTGCACCATGCAGCCATGCATTTCTGGGACACCCATTATAATTCTCTTTAGCTGGCCAGGACCAGCTATAGAGCCGGCCACGATCAGCTAATCTGAAATCCAGGATTGTTCCAGCTAAACTGGCACATACTGTCACCCTAGGTATAAGCTACATTAATGTTATATGATGTGCTAAAGGATCATAAGAAATCACCATCACAGTTAGCACCCCTATTGGGAACCTCACTTCAATGAACTGAAGGCTAGAAAAGAAGGGCTATGCTGTTCTCAGGTACATTCCTATATATATTCAAACATATATTCCTGCACTTGAACATGCACACACACAATGTTACAAACATAACCAAGGATAAGAGTATGTATCCACAACTTAAGGGTAAAAACATTACAGGAAGGTAGTGATCATTCTCTAAAAGAATATATGAGATATCCCAGATGCAGAGTTAAAGTTATACTGAAAGCAATGAAGACATTTTCAGCTATGGAAACCCATGGTGAAGGCACCCAAAACACTATGTCTGGCCTCTAGATGCATTTAGGCATTTTAAATATTTGACTAGTTTCAACTTAACAGCTTTTATATTTAAATTCCTCGAGGTTTTAAAAAAGTGGTTTGCATGCAACAAGAACACTAAAGAGAACACTACCATTAGAAATGTCTATGAAAACTCCTATTCATAATCCATTGAATATAAATGCTTCCTGTGGCAGTTTCCAGTGAAACAAAAAGCTATTTTCTGTCACATGTCTGAGGGGAAATTTTGACCAGTTCTAACTGTAATGTGGATTTTTCATTAAAATCTTAAGTTATTTTCCTCAGTGGTTATGGCTGTCTGGCTTTTATGCAATGAGGGAGGGCAGAGGGAATGTTGAGGTAATCAGACACCATAGTGAAGGATCTGCCTGAAGGATCAGAATAAAAGAGTATAGACTTGAGAGAAAGAACAAGCCCTTCCATAGGAAATTGGAACAAAAATCCAGGTGGAGTAAATCCCAAACTTAAAAAATTTGCAAGACAGAGCATAGATGAATTAACCACTACAAAAGGCAGGATTCCTAAGAACAGTATTGCAGCTCAAAATCCTGGTCTTGTTTCACAGCAAGTGTAGATCTACAGGGGTAGGGTGGTATGGTCACATTCCCTTTAACTGTGCAGTGTATGTGAGGCTTATGTGATTGTGTATCAGAGCAGCTCCAGAAAGCAGAAGCACCACAGTCTGGATCTCATCTGTGGGGCCAAATGTGTTGCACATCCCACCATTTTACTGTACCCCCTCTGTTTAAAATGCCAGATTGTTATGAAAGGCATCTTAAGTGGGGCTACCCCAAGTGACATACTATCTGTCTGGTGCAGGGCCCCTCCCCATGACCTGGTGTTATTGGATAAAGGGAGGGTTCAGTGGAGATCTTCCTGGGGGGCACCGGGGACAGTAGTACTCACACATCAGGTGTGATGTTCCGCGGGCTCAGCCTCCCCTACACCCTGTCCACTTGCCAACCGGATGGGTGCTACCTGCGTGGTTTGATTGTGCTCAGTCGACCCCTTTTTGCCTAGGGGAACCCGTGTCAGTGTGGGTCCTGTTGGGACCAGTCTGGCTACCTTGACGGGTAGCGTTTCCACTGCAGAGACTGGCAAGCTGGGCTCAAGTAGGCTGGCACGCTCTTCAGCGCCTCTGGGTGGGGCACTTCTGGTTTGTTCTTTTTTTTTGTTAAAAAAAGTAGACTGCTGGAGAGGAGAGGGGTGTGGGATTGCCTCCTTCCTCCCAGCCTGCTACAGGGGACTCAACTGTCTCCCCTGCTCTGAATGCAGGCACTGAGCCAGCTGTACTGCTCTTGCCTGTTGCCTGTGGTGCTCCACTCCAGTATGCTCCCCTCACTCTCTCTTCCCCCGGCTCCTGGTGGAGCTTTTAAATCTTCCTGCGGTGGCCATTCTGGCCGCTGCGATTGGCTCAGCTTTTCCCTGCCTGGAGAACAGCTAATTAAACAGCTGGCATAATGCCGGCTCGCGCAACCGTGACTCCGGCTGAGCCCCTGGAGGTGATGAGGGGGGGCTGCTTGTGTGGCTTGGGGCCCATGGGGACTGTCCCCTCCCCTTCAGGAGCTGTGTGGGGTGTCTCACCACCACAGGCCTCCCCGCTTAAGTTGCCTTGTGGCATCTGGACCCCTCACATGGCTTCTTGCAGAGCCTGATACTCCTCCTCATGGGCGTGGCGTGCTTCCTCAGGCAACTCGCCTGGGCTACCAGATCTGGAGAGGAAATTGGCTACAAAATTGTCTTTGTTGGGGTGGTGCACAATTGTAAACTTAAAGGGTTGTAATGCCAAAGCCCGAGTAATACAGGTATTTTTGCTTTGTTTCCTGGTTAGCCATTGCAGTGGGGAGTGAGCTGTCACCACCAGGAATTCTCGTCCCATCAAGTAATACTTAAAATACTCTATTGCCCAGTGTATCACCAGGCACTCCCTGCCATACTTGGTTTTGGCGTGGTTGAGAGTACGACTGGCGAAGGTGACCAGGCACTCGTCTTCCCCACATCTTTGTAGTAATACCATCTCTAGGGTGTTGCCTGATGCGTCCATCTGCAATATAAAAGGGGCATCAAAATCAGAGGTGTGTACCACGACATCGCGATGTATCACCTCTTTCAGTTCCTTGAAGCTCTCTCTCATTTCTGCCATCCACTTTAGCACCACTGCCAGTCCTCTTTTAAGTGCATTTGGAACGGGTACGGAGAGGCCTGCAAAATGTGGTATGAACCGCCAGTAATAATTGATGAGTCCCAAGAAGGAGTGTAGCTGTTTATGGGTACATGGTTCCTGGAATGATTGCATGGCCTCGACCTTGTCTTCCAGGGGGCATAATGTTCCCCGGCCTACCTGTCACACTAGGTACGCCGTCTCTTGTCCTGCTAACTTGCATTTCTTGGGATTGGCAGTCAAACCCACTGCTTGAAGTTCTCTCAGGACTGCCCTTAGGGCCTTAAGGTGTTGGTGCCAACTGGGAGAGAAGATGATGATGTCGTCTATATATGCTGCCACATACGATGTGTGCGGAACAAGCAGGGTGTCCATCAGCCTCTGAAAGGTGGCCACTGCACCATTCAGCCCAAAGGGCATCTGCATAAACTCGAATAAATCCCAAGGGGTCCCAAAAGCAGTCTTGATGCTATCCGTGGGATACATTGGGATTTGTCAGTACCCTTTGGCAAAGTCGAGGGTAGATATGTACCAGGCTTTGCCGATCCTCTCAATGAGGTGGGTAATGTGCGGCATGGGGAAGGTATCAAAGATCATCAAAGCATTTAACTTCCTGAAGTCTATGCACAAGCACAGTGACCTGTTGGGTTTGACCACCAGTACAATGGGGCTATGCCAAGGGCTCTGGGATGGCCATATAATTTCCTGTCTTCACATTTTTTCTATCTCCTGCTGTACTTCCTACTGCCAATGTTGGGGTATTGGCCTCCACCTTTCCCTGACCAGCACACCATGAGGGGTTCTAATTTCATGTTCAATTTCCTGCACTCACCCTGGGGTTTCCTGGAACACTGCCAGGAAGGCCTCTATTAGTTCCAACAGCTCCTGTCATTGCTTGTTATCCAGATCTTCTCCTATTTGCACTGAATCCTTCATCATGGATTCACTTAACTCTGGATAGAGAGGTCCCAGTTCTTCCCCTGTCTCTTCCTCTTGTGCCAGCAGCCCTGTGGGGTCTTCCACTCCTTAAGGAGGTTCACATGATAAATTTGATGCTCCTGGTGATGTCCTGGATTGAGCACTTCGTAATCCACCGGCCCTATTTGACAGACTACTCTAAACGGGCCTTGACACATTGCGAGGTGCTTGACCGAGGACGCTGGGAGCGAAACCAAAACCATACCTCCTGGATGGAATGTCCAGGTTCTTGTCTTCCTATTATATTGGACCTCTTGTTCTTGGGTGGTTCTCAAATTTTGACCAGCGATCCACTGTGCCTTGCTGATCCGGTCCTGCAGTTCTTGCCGGTATCTTTCTGTGGATGTTCCTAGCCCCACCGGTCGTTCCCATTCTTCCCTGATGACCTGTAACAGTCCCCTAGGGCTATGGCCATATACTAGCTGGAATGGAGAATAGTGTGTTGACTCTTGCGGGGGCGTCCTTTACGGCAAATAGTAATGGTGTTAAGATGGTATCCCACCTCCGGGGGTCTTCCTGCGAACACCGCCTGAGCAACCTCTTGATTGTCCCATTTAGTCTTTCAACTAGACTGTTCATCTGGGGATGATAAACCAATGTTTTCAACTGGGTGATGCTGAGGGTCTTACACAGAGCTTTCATCACGCCGGACAAGAAATTCGTCCCCTGGTCGGTGAGTATTTTGCGCGGTATGCCCACCCTAGTAACTCTTCCACTACCCGAGTTGCTGTAATGGTTCTGAGTGGGACTGCCTCCAGGACCCTGGTGGCATAGTCCACTAAAACCAATATATACTGATAACCACTGTGTGATTTTGGGAGGGGACCGACTATGTCAAGAGTGACTCGGGAGAACAGCGTCTCTATTATCGGCATGGGGCACAATGGTGCCCTCTGTGGTCTCCATTCCTGGGCCCTCTGGCACTCTGGGCAAGCAGCTCCCCATCTTTCCACGTCTTCTTGCAGACATAGCCAAAAGAATTCTTGGACCAGCCTCGCCCGGGTCTTGGTACATCTTAAATGGCCCCGCATTGGGGAGTCTTGGGCCAATCTCCAAATGGAGCAGCAGAGTGAGGATGGTACCACTAACTGTCTCCCTTTCTATGTGCTCTCTTTGCTCTTATCGCCCTGTCCCTGATCCAGGCAGTAACAATGGGGTGGTCCCATCCTCACTCATGTGCAACAAACCCACAGCTACAGCCCATGGGTTGCCCTCTCTCTGTCTCTTTTCCCTTCTTGTGGGGTGGAGTGGACGCAGCTGGCCCACGGCCCAGCTCACTCAGGCCCAGACCACATTCCCTGGCATATGCTTGGTTCATCCACACTGATAGCACATGACACCCCTCGATGCCCCTTTCTGTGGACCAGTCTGCCTTTCCCCTTCACTGTCTGGGCTCTCCTTCAGGGCCTGGGGACCTCACCCATACCCCCTCTCATTTTCTGAGCTTGTAAAGGTCTCAGCCAGGTGGAGGGCCTCCTTGCTGGTCTGGGGTTGGTGTCTCCGTACCCACCTCTGGGTGTCTTCTTCCAGATCCCAGAGAAATTGTTCTAATAAGACCTGGTCAATGACCCCCTCTTGGTTGAACCGGCCAGCCAGTAGCCATTTGTTAAGCACATCCTGAAGGTACTGTAGCAAGCCACGGGGCTGCTTAGCTTCTTTTGGCTTTTGTGCTCAGAATGCCTATCTGTAACTTTCTGGGGAAATCTCTAGTCTGTAGAGGATTGCTGCCTTCACAATATCATAATCTCGGGCATCCTCCCTTGACAGGGCCTTATAGGTGGCTTGGGCCTGATCAATCAACAGAGCGCCTAACTGGTGACCCCACTGACTGCGATCCAACCCCATCTGGATAGCAGTATGCTCAAATTATTCTGTATATGCCTCAGGATCGTCTTCCCATGTCATATGTGGCATCTTGAATAGGGCAGCATTACGCTGCATCCATTCCTGGTGTGCCCCCTGTAGCTGCTGTACGTGCCCCCTGCAGCTGTTGCACCTTCAGCACTTGCCCTATCACCTGAATGGCCTGTGTTACCAGCTCCGCATGGGCTATCACTGGCGGCTGCATATCTGCTTGACCCGGGTCGGGATTTCTATCCCACTAACGACAAAAATTCCAGGCCAATGAATCACTGTCATGAAAGGCATCTTATGTGGGGCTACCCCAAGTGACGTACTATCCATCTGGCATGGGTCCCCTCCCCACAGCACACCTGCCATGACTTGGTGTTATTGGATAAAGGGAGGGTTCAGTGGAGATCTTCCTGGGGGACACCGGGGACAGTAGTACTCACAGTTCAGGCATGATGTTCCACGGGGCTCCGCCTTCCCTACACCCTATCCACTTGCCAACCAGATGGGTGCCACCTATGTGGTTTGATCATGCTCGGTCAACCCCTTTTTGCCTAGGGGAACCCGTGTCAGCGTGGGTCCTGTTGGGACCAGTTTGGCTGCCTTGATGGGTAGCGTTTCCACTGCAGAGACTGGCAAGCTGGGCTCAAGTAGGCTGGCACCCTCTTCAGTGCCTCTGGGTGGGGCGCTTCTGGTTTGCTCTTTTTTTGTTAAAAAAGTAGACTGCTGGAGAGGAGAGGGGTGTGGGATTTCCTTTGTCCTCCCAGCCTGCTACAGGGGACTCAACAGTCTCCCCTGCTCTGAATGCAGGCACTGAGCCAGCTGTACTGCTCCTGCCTGTTGCAGGAGCCCCAGCATATCTGGCGCACTCCACGCCAGCATGTTCCCTCACTCTCTCTTCCCCCTGAGTCCCGGTGGGGCTTTTAAATCTTCCTGCATCAGCCGGAATGGCTACCGTGATTGGCTCCGCTTTTCCATGCCCAGGGAACAGCTGATTAAACAGCTGGTGTAACACCAGCTCATGCAGCTGTGGCTCCGTCTCCATCTCCAGCTGAGCCCCTAGAGGTCAGTTTCCCTCGCGGGGTGGGGAGGGGCTGCTCATGTGGCTTGGGGCCTGCAGGGACTGCCCCCTCCCCTTCGGGAGCCTGTGGGGGCATCTCGCCGCCACACAGATGCATCCTTGTTTCATAGCAATGTCACAATCAAACTGTTGTGGCCACATGAAAGCTTAAAAACACCTCAAGCTTCATTACCTAGAACTATGAAAACAGGGAGAAGTCTTTATTATGAATCTCAAATTGATGCTCTGTTTCTGTAAATGGAGTAAGATGTTGCACATCGCTTGCAATCATTTTGAAAGGCTTTTCTAACTTCATGGGGACTTTGCGTCTCATAACAATGTGAAGTTTTTTCTGGCTGAGCTGTTAGACATATATGTCTAGAGATTTAGTAGTAGAGGATTTTTTTTTTAATTGCATTCTCTCAGAAATCCTATTCAGAAATGTACAGAAGGTGCCTAGGAACTAGGTACCAGTTAAATTTGAAGTCAGTGGAGCTGGGAAACAAAACCCTCCAAAATGAACATGATAAAAAAATGATTTTTAAAAATTCGTGCTCCAGCAAAATCAATAATTTCTGGGGAGGTAACTGGTAATCAAAGTAAAAATATAGCACTAGACCACGTTATAAATAAACTATTTTCATTCACAACTTCAAGCATCACTATTATAGATAATCCAACTTCCCTATAATTACATGAGTTTTATTGAAGAAAAAAAAAAAGCATTTCATTTTGCAATTTCTCTGAGAAAAGACAATGTGTATCAGAAATGTTGAGTACCAATGACGAGTACCTATTTTATAAGTACTCTAAAATAATTTTGTCTTGTGTAGCTGGATAGGATATGCAACCACATATCAAGTTGCCTCAGAATCAGTCAACAAGAATGGAAAATAACCAAGGAGAACACTAAAATAGTCTTTTCCTGAAAGTAAGTACATATATTAAATGATTAAGAGATCTGGTCTACTTTCAAGTGAAAAAGTATTTCTGCAAAATGGAACTGCATGGGTACTCATGGTAAAACTGTTTCTGCTTTCTGTTGCTGGCTAATTGTTCAGAGAAAAGGGATCCAGTTACAGTATCCAGAACAAATATACATCAGATTTTGAAGACACTGTTCCAGTTCTTCCACCCTGACTCATCCAAACCACTCCACCCTCTACATACCCTAATCAGTGGAGTTTCACTGTAAGTAAGAACATTGTCAGACTATTTTTAAACAATGGAAAGACCTTGAGATCTGTTAACCCTGGAGTTTACTGTAGAGGATTACATGGTGAATACAGAGTTTTTAATTTTACTTTCAGAAATATTCTAAAGGAGTTATTTACTCCCCTTCTTTAGGGCCTCTGTATACATGCACAATGGGATTTAATGTGTGATGCACAAAATTGTACCTCCTGCCATACAACACATGCAAGGCAGGAGGTGGGATTGTGCATTAGATCCCATTGCTCCTTATTGCCAATGCAGGGGTCCTGGCTTCTCCCTGCACCAGCAAGAAACAAGCTCCTGTGGCTGGAGCCCCCTCAGTTGATAGGCCTTCCAGTTTTGAGGGCCCCCGACATACCCTAGTGCTAGGAGATCATAGAAGCTGCAGTTTCCTAGACCTAGGGGTGTGTGAAACTCCTGGGGCTGGGAGATTGCAGCTGTCAGTCTTTTACCTTCAGGGTTCATGAGACCCCTGGGACTGGGAGATCACAGTTGTGCCCTGCAGGTGTAGAGACCCAGCAAAGTACTGGGAGGCACACTGCCAGGACACAACAACAGTAGCTGCAGGACTCTAGGTCCCAGAAGTTGCAGGGCACTGCTGGGACCCCAAGTCAACAGCTGCTGGGGCTGGGTCCCCTCAGTTGCAGAACTTCCAGACCTGGCTGGGCACGATGCACCCCTATGGCTGGGAGCCCCATCAGCTGACAGGGCTCCTGAACACATGATTAGCAGGACACCCTGCTACATATGCAAATTAAAGCTCAATGGTAACCAGCTATAAAGTTAGTACACATTTTTGAGATCTAACTTTTTAGAGATGGTTGGAGCTTTTTATGGTATGATAGCTATTTTGCATGTGTAGCTTGCCTCCAGATAATTGCACAATTAACCTATTAATAGCATGATGCCTGGAATGTGTACAGGGGGCCTTAGTAAAAGGATTCAGGAGTTGCTCTTTTGTTTATCATTTGACTCCTCAGGTTTCCATTTTCTTCCCACTGCCTATAAAGCAGTGCTGACGTGACACCTAGAAAACATTGTTCTGATGTCTGTTTGTATTTTTAAGTGGGAGCTTTTTAAATCAGTTTTTGTTTCCTAAGCAATATGAAAAATATTCAGCTTATTCTGCAGATGTGAGACAATATTGGAATACTATAGCTTGTATTCCATCCTTCTCTAGAGGCTGCTGCCAGCAAATGGAATTACTCAAACACATGGCAGAGATCTGTTTTTTAATATTGAGGAGCTGCAGTTTAAATCTTGATATTGACTCATTAAATTAGTACAGAGAGTGCTTGATACAGTGAAATCAGTGTAATCCTACTGAAGGGTAGGGTGTAAAGGGTTTGAAGAACTGTTCAGGTAGGATGAAACAAAGCACTGGAACAGCTCATCAGAGCTCTTCCACACATACAGGTAAAGGCACAATGGAATCTAATACATGATTCACACAATTGCACCTCCTGCCCTGCCACATGTGCATGGTGGAAGACGTGAGAGTGGGAATCACTCATTAGCCCTATTATCATGAGATGTGGGGCTTGCAGTGGCAGTGAGAATGCATCTCACAGGGCTCACAGTGGTAGCAGCATTCTCCCCACTGCCCCTGCTGAGAGCCCTGCAGCTACGCTGGCTGCAAGGCTTACAGTAAGAGCAGCATGGGGGAATACTGCAAGACCTGCAACTCAGGAGGCTTGCAGAGGTGATGATTTTCTTCCTGCTGTCCCTACTGTGAGCCCTATAGCTGAAGATACTGTCCCCACTGAGAGCCCTGAAGCTAAGGATACTCACTGTGGGGGCCAGGGAAATATTCTCCCTGCTGCAAGCCCTACAGCTGACAATGCCACCACCACTGCGAGCCTTGTCAGCTGCAGAGCTGGCAGTGAGAGGTGCACCCCAATGGCTGGGAGCCCCTCACTTGTTGGCACTCCCAGCCACAGTGGAGCACTTGGTCATGTGTTCAATTAATGGTATAACTAGAACAAGCTACAAAGTTTTTACACACTTTTGATGGAATAACTCTGTAGGATATTGCTTGTTTTATCACGCCTTTAATTGGTTGCACTTGTAGCTGGATCACAACTTAACAGCTCCTATACACATGCAGGGAGGCTGCTCCAACACACTGTAGTTACAGCATGTTGGAGCCCACTCTATTAATCAAGTCTGCTGGAGTGTGATAATTACTGTGCACCAGCAGACTCCAGCATCATATTTCCTGCACTGGAAAATGATGGTGGGGCACTTTAAGCTAAAGCTGGTGCAATGAGCTTTAGTTCAAAGCACCCCACTACCATTTTTCATCACGGGAACGCTGCTATATGTGACGCTCTGGGTGCTTAAATTAGTGCAGCTGTGGAGCATGTCTATAAACACCCTCAAGTGAAATATGTGGAGGAGTCTTAGATGCCAACATCAGTGGAACAAGGGTGGGGGAGGGCAGAAAATGGGAAACAGGCCAAAAGATTCACTACACTTCTTTGTCCATCACTGAAGCACAGGAGGAGTAGAAACAATGGCTGTCCATAGTTGCAATAGAATCTGTGAAGGAGCTCCATTTTGGGCAGGTGGCTTTAGGGAGTAATAGATATCCCTCTACATCAGGACTCATGGAGAAGCCATTTACTCAGGTTATGAACTGTGAACTTGGATTTAGAAACAAAATCTTTATGTGGGTCACTAAGCTACATTTTAGTCAATTGTATTATATATGTTGCACTTGAAACCCCTAGTACTAAATTTAAATTTAAAGTTGAAGGATAATGCCGGAAATTACTTTAGGCTCCTTGTGCGGAAGAAAAACAGTTTTATATACGGTTTGCTTCTCCTTGTACCTAAGGAACAAAGCTGCCTTAAATTTTACCTCTTGCCACTTAAAAGATGCAAATAAAACAATTTGTGCTCCTTAAAAATATAACTTAACTGATGGGGGGAATAGGGAAGTAATTGAAGAACTTATCTGATGATGTGGTCTCTTATGAAGAGGAACTCAACCATTAAAAGAGAATACTAATGGTGACTGGAGCCCTACTGGAAGTAGAGGCCAATTGAGAGGGACTAGACAACTCCTGGAATGTGTGTGTTGTAAATCATGTTACAGATCTATAATTTAAAAGCAACAACAAAGTCAGTTAAATAAAAGACCCCACTCAAACAAACACACATACATAAGAGAATATTTAATGGGAGCATCCAGATGAGCATACACATGCCTTTGCCCCATCTCAAAACTCTTTGAGACAGGGCAAGAGGCATGTGCAGGAATGAAAAAAATGTTTCCCGTGCTGCAACCTTGCAGTGTGGGGAGAAAATTATACCCCTGGATATCCAGGGGTCTACAGAGTGACTTTGAGATTTTTTTTTTTATCAGAGATTTTTCAGCTTTCCAATAGGGAACACCAGAATTTCTGCTAGGGAGGCCAGTGGCAGGACCCTGACTGCTCAGAGCTGGCGCCTTGGACTCACCTGGCTGTGGCTGACCTCCTGGCCAAATGGGGCCAGGAGGACATGCTTTGACAGTTCAAAGCAGGCTACCACACCCAGAACATCTTCTGGGTGATAGCTGCCCAGGTGGCTGGGCCGGGGGCACAAATGGCAGTAGTGCCACATATAGGCCAACCCTGCAGCCACAGCCCACTGGCAGCTGGGCCCAAGGGGCAGGGGGCTCTCCCCCGGGTGGGTGGAAGGTGCGCAGCAGGTCACAGCCAGGCAACAGCACCCCCTGCCAGACTGCTGCAGTGGGTAAAGGGTGCAGGGAACTCTCAGGGCTGCTTCAGCAGTCTAGCTGGCACAAGGGATAGTGTCCCCAGGTACCATTTGTTTGGACCCCAGAAGCTCCTGACAGCAAGTAGCCCTGAGCTACTTACCAGGGCAGCTTTTTGTCCTGCTGGGGCCAGGACAGGTGCTGGCCCTGGGTTCCAGCTCCCCCTGGTTGCAGATCTGGGAGGAGCCAGGCAGGGTTATTTTGCCCCAAGTGGCACAATTTGCTCCACACCAAAGTGCATGTCCAAACACATGCACTGAGGCAAAACGCCCCGGCTCAAATTTGCACTGCTTCTATTTGAGCTGCTGCAAGTGCACATGCTTGCATGTATGGATGTGCCCAAGGTGTCTTTTACTGCACAAGTACTCAGTGTTTCTAACAAAGGCAAGAGCACTAAAAGCAGAAACCATATTTCATGGGTACTTTCATGGGTATTAATATTAGCAGGATCTGTTCTTTCTGCGACACACTTTTTTTTCTCCTAACCCAACACACCCACAGCTTCAGGGGAGCAGGTTTTACACACAAAAGAAGAATTTTGGTCAGATCAAGGGAAATCAAAATGTGCTAACTTGTAGCAAATGGAGGATGGAGATGATTTTCATTCTTAATATTTGAACATTAAAAAACACACTGCTTCCTTAATAAGATATGCCGTATTCGGAAAATTAGTAGTTGCCTGGACTTGCATTAAAACATTGCTTTAGGGAAGGATGAAAAGGAGACATAATTAATACACCTCTGCACATGTAGATTATCTAAGAGCATCTGCTTGATAGTAATGAGGTACATGTACAGAGTGGCATAAATTCAGTAATGTATTCAGAATACAACTATGAATATTTAGCTGAAACCTTTAATAGAGGTCATTTAAATGTTACAGGGCAAGTATATTATAGAATGATTTAGAGAATTAAGAGAAAGCAATTCATTTAGCATCTCTGTACCAAGGTCTCAACAGATGCCCAACATCCGCAGGAATGAAAGCAACAATGCTGGTGGCTTGACACAGGGGCATTGGACTATCTTTACACCAAGTACCTTCTTCAAGGTAAGTTTTTCTTCAGTACCAGGCCATTCTCACATCCATGAGCAGACTTTGTTCATTCTGAATATCTACCCTGTTTTATGCCCCATTTATACCCTTGATACTCCCACCCCTGGTGGATCATTCGACAAACCTTACCTTATAACCAGTCATCTTCCTTCATCCCCAGTTGGCTTGGTGTACTGGGGAGGTAGAACAATAGTGGTCGGTATAGGGAATAGAATCTTCATTGACTACATACAGACTCCACTTCCTTTCTCCCTTCTCCTTTCTTGCTATTCTTCTCCCTCTACAACCCTTGGTCTCCAAATCATGTTCCATCTCATCAACAAATCCATTCTACTTCCTGTACTGAGTCACCCATTCATTTCCAGGTCTTTGTGCTGAGTAGAATGGGGAACCAAATGCCCAAACCAAAAACAAAATAAATGAAAGGTTAGATCTTAGAATTCATTCAAAATAGGAAGCCTGAGGCAGACCCCATAATACACACTTTTAAACATGACTTTCATCGTGTCCATTAAATCCCATGTTGAAAACATTTTTTAATGTGATACATGGCTATGTCTAGATTAGAATTATGGAAGACAACTGAAACAGCAGGCAAAACTGGACAATAGTCTGATTTTCTTATAGAGAAAAACACAGAAACAAGCAAAGTAAGTCTATTGTATTTAACATTTAAAGTGTGACTGATCTGAACTTTTGTGGATAGGGCTGTAGCTGTTAGGTAGGGGAACTATACATATGGGCACACTATCTCAGACCCCCTTTTTGTTGTGGTGGGAAAATAAAGGTCCATAAACTGGAAGATATTTTGGCCATTCTCATCTGGGAGACAATTCCAGGAACAGTTTAGAAGGAGTGAGAGCTTGCCTATCTTCATAACATTAGATATATAAGGCCAGAAGAGGCTTTAAGATTTTGATTAAAGCATTTTCTAATTCCCTTTACAGAATAGAAAGCCTCTTTTGATTCTCTTTAGAGAATAGAAAAATGAAGAACGAAGACCACAAAATGTGATGTATTATAATATATTTTTAAGGAAATTTTCCAAAAAAGAGCTTTAAAAATATATATATCTTCCTTGCCAGATAGAAGACAGAATAGTCAGATATTTGCTAAAAAAGAAGAGAAGAATGTAAACAAAGCAGTTAGTCTAGGAACCATGAATGTGAAGACATTACTATTTAAATTTGTAGATGAAATGAAAATCATTAAAGGAAACTTCAATCATTTTGGTTCACATTTCTGAATCTCATCACAATCTTAACTATAGCGCAACTTCATCATAAGGCATCATAAGGCATCATAAGCTGCCTTGCTCCTTTTTGTGTTTCATAAAAGACCATTCCTTTACTTAAATACTATAACCTAAAGCCACTAATAGTCATTTGTATGCATGGGATTTACAGAAGTTGTTCAGTCAAAACATAGATTAAAAATATCCACATACCCACCCTAAATTGAAAAGAAGCCTTTTATGTTAAGCAGTTGAGGAAAATAGGGCTGTGTACTGAAGCAAAAAAACCCCAAACCAAAACAAAAAAACCAACCAAACAAAAATAACTGTTAGAACAAAAACAACAACCTACCAAAAATAGATTAATACAATGCTTTTTACTTTGGGGATATTGTATTTAATCAAAGGGAAATTGCTTTGTATTCAGTGTACACAAGAATCCCAAAGCATCCTGTTTTCTCCACTTGCAATCTGGATGCATCTCACCAGCATCCCTACTGAACCACTGAAGAATGCAAGTTCTTTGCATTATATAAATGAATTATTGAAGTGAATGTAGATTTTTTTTTCAAAATATAGGAAAATATATTGCAGAAAGGAATATCTAACGTCCTTGCTTTAGCACTGGCAGAACAACTTTAGATAAATGAACACAGTAGGGAAACTCTCTCAAGTATATGAAGTGCAGCAATCTTCTAAATCAATTGCTTGAAATATTTTTTTTAATAAAGGAGGAAACTGTGGAAAACTATAATAGCAATAAACGGAGGTAGAAGCATGAGCTTTAGCTGAAATAAAAACAGAAAGAAAGAACAAAAAAGAAACAGAGACTAAAGGAGAAAAAAAGGCTTTCAGATCAACAGTGTAGTTTATTTATAGCTACCGGGAGGTCTGGTTAGCCTCAGTTCTACAGACAGGTTAGCCTCGCCTTCATACCTGGGAAGTTACTGGAGCATATCCTAAGGAAGGCTATTTGCAATCATCTGGAGGAGGAAAGACTGAACACAATCAGCCAGCATGGAATTATGAAAAAATAAATTGTGTCAAACAAACTTGGTCTCCTTCTTTGACGAAGTAACTACTTGGGTAGTGAAGGGAATGCTGTGGATATAGTGTATCTGGACTTCAACAAGGATTTTGACAAAGCCCCACATGACCTCTGCATAAACAAATTGGGGAAATGTGGGCTGGATAAAACTAATACAAGGTGAATAGATAACTGGACCAATGGCCAAATGAAAAGGATAATTATGAATGGGTCCATGTGAAAATATCAGGAAGTTTCAAGTGGAGTCCCACACGGGTCTGTCCTGGGCTGAGCACTGTTCAGCATGCTTATTAATGATGTGGATGCTGGTATAGAAAGCTTCTTCAGCAAATTTGCAGAAGACTTGAAACTGGGAAGGATTGAGAACACACTGGAGGATGCGAGCACAATTCAGAAAGTTCTTGACATATTGGAAAGTTGGGCTAAAGCTAACAGGATGAAGTTCAATGAGGACAAATGCAAGATGCTACAGCTTGGAAGGAATAATCAAAAACACAAATATAATATGGTTGACACATGGCTGGATGGCAGCACTATGGAAAAGGACTGGGGCATCTTGGTGGATCACAGACTCAATAAAAGTCTGCAGTGTGATGTAGCCATACCAAAGGCAAATGTGGTTTTGGGACATATCAACAGAAGTCGGGTCACCCCCCCCCCCGCCCATTTTCAAAAAAGGGAGGAAGGAGGAGCCAGGAGACTATAGGCCAGTTAGTCTTACCTTGATCCTGGGTAAGCTTTGAGAGAGAATTATCCTGGCATATGTCCATGAGGGGCCAGCAGGGGAGATTGTGCTTAGGGGCAACCAACACGGGTTCATTAGAGGCAGGTCCTGTCTGACCAACCTGGTGGCCTTCTATGACCAGGTCACAAAATCCTTAGACGCAGGGGTAGCAGTGGACATTGTCTTTCTGGACTTCAGGAAGGCCTTCAACACTGTCTCTCACCCCATTCTCATTAAAAAACTAGGGGACTGTGGCATTGACACCTACACAGTCAAATTGGTTGCTAACTGGCTGGAGGGCCACACCCAGAGAGTGGAGGTGGATGGGTCATTTTCGACCCGGAGGGATGTGGGCAGTGGGCTTCCGCAGGGCTCAGTCCTCGGGCCCGCACTGTACAACATCTTCATCAGCAACTTGGACGATGGGGTACAAAGCACCGTGTTCAAATTCGCAGATGACACTAAGTTGTGGGGGGAAGTGGGCATGCTACAAGGGAGTAATAGGCTGCACTTGGACCTAGACAGGTTACAGGGGTGGGTGGATGAGAACAGGGTGGGTTTCAACACTGACAAGTGCAAGTACTGTGCCTGGGGAGGAAGAACCAGCAGCATACCTACAGGCTGGGGAACTCCCTTCTCATCAGTGCAGAGGCAGAAAAGGATCTTGGAGTCATTATTGATTCCAAAATGAACATTGGCCAACAGTGTGGGGATGTGGTCAGGAAGGCCAACCACACCTTGTCATGCATCCACAGATGCATCTCAAGCAGGTTCAAGGAGGTGATCCTCCCCCTCTATGCAGCACTGGTCAGGCCACAGTTGGAGTACTGTGTCCAGTTCTGGATGCCGCACTTCAGGAGGGATGTGGACAACATGGAGAGGATCCAGAGGAGAGCCACTCACATGATCAGGGGTCAGCAGGACAGGCCCAACAAGGAGAGGCTAAGGGACCTGAACCTGTTCAGCCTCCACAAGAGAAGGCTGAGGGGGGATATAGTGGCCGGTTACAAACAAGTCAAGGGGGAAAAGCGAGAAGGCTGAGGGGGGATATAGTGGCCGTTTACAAACTAGTCAGAGGGGACCAGCAGGTATTGGGGGAGTCCCTGCTCCTCCGAGCACTACCAGGAGTGACTGGAAATAACGGCCACAAGCTGGCAGAGGGTAGATTCAGACTGGATATCAGGAGGTGCTACTTCACTGTCAGGGTGGCTAGGATCTGGAACCAACTTCCAAGATAAGTGGTGCTGGCTCCTACCCTGGGGGTCTTTAAGAGGAGGCTCGATGAACACCTTGCTGGGGTCATTTGAAACCCAGTACTCTTTCCTGCCAGGGCAGGGGGTCGGATTTGATGACCTGCTCAGGTCCCTTCTGACCCTACCTACTATGAAACTATGAAATTGTAAGTATTAGGTGCAAGACACAGGAAGTGATAGTGCCTCTCTACTCAGCACTGGTTAGGCCTCAGCTAAAGTAGTATGTGCTTTTCTGGGCTCCACATTTAAAAAGGGATGGGGAGAAATTAGAGAGGGTCCAGAGGCAGGCAAAGATTACAAAAGCCTTAGAAGGCAAGTCATATGAGGAGAGGCTGAAGAAGCTACGCATGTTCAGCTTGTGGAAAAGGCATTTAAGAGGGGACATGATGGTAGCCCTCAAATACCTGATGGGCTACTATAAAGAAGAAGGAAAGCACCTTTTCTCTCTTGCTGTAGAGAGGAGGATGTGGACAAATGGCTTGAAGTTGCAGCAAATTAAGTTTAGATTGGACACCTGGATAAACTTCTTCACTGTTAAAACTGCATAGAAGAAAAAGAATGGAAAAATATATTTAGCTCTGATAAGAATTTTGCTTATAAACTCCTTATGTAATCCAAGATTGGCAACAAAATTATGCCAGCCAAAATTTTCTCAGCTGCTATGGAAGCTCTTTAAAGGCGACTAAATGTGACATTTTTTTAAACATTTAGGTACATTTTAGACCACACTATTGAAATTATAATGATAAGCAATTCTAAATATTTTGTACCATAGAAATAGATGTTTACAATTCTGAAAGTTACAATGGTCCAATATAGAACTATCTGTTTTTTCTTCCTTTGTCTTCTAGAGAGTTGTAAAGTCACCCTATAAGCACTTATGTCACAATATCAAGACTGAATGGCAGTAACAAAAACACTTGGATTAAAAAAAAACAACTGAAATATTTCAACTCTGAAATGATGCTTCCTAATACTCCTAGTCTGGCCATGAAACCTGTGATCTTTGATAACACACCAAGGTCTTCTCACTTGCTCAATTCCTGTACTCCACAAGAGGGAATGTGACTGGGACACTTAGTCCAAAGAGAAAAATGGGGGCATCGGGCAGCCAAACTTCAACGTTTATGAGGCATTGCATTAATATTTGCAAGTAAGAATAAATGTTTATGACCTAAATATTTTGTCCTTTCCATAACATTCAGTTTTCTCCAGAAAGTAGACTTTTTCTACAGAATTCTTCCTGGAAAGAAATTCTATCAAAATCTCATCCTAACTTCTCTGTGCTAATACTTAGATGCATTTTAAGACTGCTATGTCCTTTGCCTGTTCAGAACACTGAGTAAGAATAGCACTCAGCCTGCTCTAATGTGGCTCACATGCACTTATACTCTGAGCAATTTACTCTCAGCCAAAATCACAGTGTATCTGTATCCTACTTACAGGGAGGTAGGAAGCGGCCAGTTGCTTTTTTATCATTCATAAGATAAATTCTGCTCTCACTTACTTGAATGGAAGTAAGAGAATAATTGGCTTTTCTGCATATTCCTATTCAGCATATTCCTAGAACTGATTCATATTACTGATAGTGAACCATCCCTATTCAGGACAGTACTACAACATGTCCTCAAATGTTTTTCTGAATTGAGCCCTGAAGTACATATAGGAGCTTACAGTCTAACTAAGAAAGAGCAACATACTTACTTGAATGTAAGATGACCCCCAATAATTAGATTTGATAACTGGAAAATTTATAAATTTGTTATAATTTTCCAGGTATAGAATCTAATTATTGGTGGTTGCCTTGAGTTTAGCCCCTTCCCACTGCTACAGCAGGAAGAATAAATGTGGGGGTTCAGGTTGCCCCTTTGCCTTCCCCCAAATTCTTCCCCCTGCAGCCCCTCCTTACAACCTTGCCTTCTTCCCCCTCCCCCTCCTTACAGTTAGACCCTGCTCCCCCTGAGCACATTGAAGTGAGGAGCAAATTAGAAAACTCTGACCTTGAAATAGTCAAATTACAACAGGTACCCATAAACTTAGTTCATCCAAAATTGATGCATTTTACCTTTTTTAGAAAATACAACAAGTTTTAGCACAGATACTCCATAAACACACTTTTAACCAGCACTTCTGCAACTACTTACATATAGTACAAACTATACATGATATTAGTCCAAAGCTAAAAGGCCCATGATTTACCATGTAGTTCATTGGACTGGAGTCCAGCAGAGTCAACAGTGTTTCAAGCCATGGTAACCCCACAGCTCAGCACTGCTCAGTGTGAGTGTGTGTGTGTGTGTGTGTGTGTGTGTGTGTGTACTGCAAATACCCCTCCACAAAGGATCTATATGCTAATTAGCTCCCCACTCATGACAGGAATAGGGTGTACTTGTCATGAGCCCTGGGACCTCCAAAAATGTATATGTAGGTGAAGCACAGGACAACTTGGTCTGTCTCCACCTCATGGAGGGATGGGGCTAAACTAATAATATGTAACAGGCTGAGAGATGGGGCAATAGAAGGATTCTAGATGAACTGTTTGGAGCCCTATTTCATGATGTTTGCCAGACATTTAAGGCTGGTGCAGAAACAGGATTAATTAGAAATGGGAAAGAAAGGCAAAGCTCAGCTGTGGGAGTGAAGAGGAAGTCTAAATGTATTTAATGTAGTGACTCACTATGACTTGAAAGAGTCAGTGCTTCTTCTTCTCATGTTTTTACACCACATTTGGCCATTTTGTTACTAGGACAGGTTTGGGTCCTGGGGTGGCTGTGATGCCCCCCCTAATGGCCACATAATATCTGCCCTCACTCTAACTCTAAGAGCCCTCACCTCCTTTTTTTTCACCAGCCATGTCTTGGGTGTTATTGGGATGGAGGTTGCCAGAGGGTCTTAGAACGAGTCTGCAGTTCTTCTTATGTCAGACTTCAGCCTCCTTGACCTCTACCCTTTTTGCTATTGCTGAGCCCTCTAACTCCAGTCCACTGACCAAACTGAGCTTCAGGGTTCCCAGTTTCTGGTCTTGCCTTATCAAGCTGTAGCTTTCCATGGGAAAATTGGAGGATTGTGCGCTCAACTGCCTGACAGTCAGGTGGGTAGGAAGCTGGCTGCAGGGTAGGACCCAGAGGGTTCAAATGAGTGGATCAGTGTCATCTTTGCAAGAAGTGGCCAGTGGTGTCCCACAGGGGTACGTGCTTGGCCCAATGCTTTTCAACATCTTTATCAATGATTTGGATGTGGGGGTGAAGAGCTCATTCACTGGCCAAGCTCATGGACAACACCAAGTTATGGGGGAGCATGGTCACACTTGAAGATGGGCTGCAGATACAGGTGGACCTAGATAAGCTGGCAAGTTGGGCGGATCAGAACCAGATGAAGTTCAACACTGAGAAGTGTAAAGTGCTCCATCGAGGGACGAACAACTGCCAACATTATTAAAGGCTCAGTGGTGCCAAACTGACCAGCACCATGACTGAAAGGGACT
This sequence comes from Alligator sinensis, assembly GCF_000455745.1. NCBI lineage: Eukaryota > Metazoa > Chordata > Crocodylia > Alligatoridae > Alligator > Alligator sinensis. The sequence goes on from NW_005842274.1 coordinate 1,036,376, forward strand.
TAGGGGTAATAATAGACTATAGTATGAACATGAGCCATCAGTGCGATGCTGTAGCCAGCAGGGCAAACAATACTTTGGCATGCATCAACCGAGGCATCTCCAGCAAAATGAAGGAAGTGATTCTTCCACTTTACTCAGCATTGGTGAGACTGCAGCTGGAGTACTATGTCCAGTTCTGGGTGCTGCACTTCACAAGGACATGGAAAAGCTTGAGAGAGTCCAGAGAAGAGCCATCCATATGATTAGAGGCTTGCAAAGCAAACCATACGAGGAAGGGCTAAGGGACGTGGGCCTCTTCAGCCTAAAATAGAGAAGGCTGAGAGGGGACTTGGTAGCAGCTTACTGCTACGTCAGGGGAATACATCCAGGGCTCAGTGAACAACTGTTCACCAGGGCACCCTTGGGGGAAACCAGGAGTAATGGCCACAAACTCCTAGAAGACAGTTTCAGACTTAGCACTAGCAAAAACTTCTTCACAGTTAGGGTGTCTAGATCATGGAATAACCTCCCTCCAGAGGTGGTGCAATCACCTACCCTAGAAATCTTCAAGAGGAGACTGGACAGTCAACTCGCTTGGGTCACTTGACCCCAGTTGTCTTTTTTGCCTAGTGCAGGGGGACTGGACCCGATAATCTTGCAAGGTCCCTTCCAGCCCCTCACAATCTATGAACCTATGGCTTTGCTTCTTAGAGGCTTCTGAGCCTCCCTGGGCTCTCTCCCTCCCTCTCTCTCTGTATCTGGGCTCCAGGCCCTGTTCTGTCCTGCTCTGGACTTTTGGCCCTCTGACCTCTAAGTCCAAGACTTGCCATTTTCAGGCTCTGGGTTCCCTGGCCCTAGTCCCCAGGCCTATCTGTTCCAAGGTCTGCTTTGCCCTTCTCAGGCACTATGTTATCTGTCAGCTCTGTGTTCCTGGGGAACTCTGGCACAATATCCAGCCTGTCCGACTTGCAAAGGACTCTCCCTCCCCACCCCACCTTTGCCTGAACCAGAACTGATCAGAAGAAGGACTTACAAAAGGCAATGAAGATGCAGTAAGAGACACACCTAAACCCCTCTGGATAAGGGTGACAGGATTAAGGCAACTCCCCAAGTCCTATTTGCATCAGAGATGGGAAAGGGAGGCACTTCCATTAGCATTCAGGATGGAGAACAGAGATTCCAAGGCATGCACCATGCTGAATAGGCCTGTGTGAGTCGGCAGCAATCCGATCCGGCTTTGGATTTGGCCACTTCAGATGGCAGCAATCTGATCCAGAGAACTGGACTGGGTTTCCGTCTCAATCTGGCTGAAGTGGCTCTGAAGCTTCAGAGACACCTTGGAGATCCGGCCATAGGGTATAATGGGGGAATCAATGAAATATCTATAACTTTGTTGTTTTTTGTCCGATTTGGATGAAACCTGCAGAATTGGTAGCCTCTGCTGAGTGCATAAAATGTGCCAAGTTTCAAGAAGATTGGTGGAGGGGTTTGGGGGGAACTGTACCCCAAATTCGTGAAAACCGAACTAATGTCACGGCTGTGTTACATCACAGGGGGGTTAAAACTGCAGGAGTGGTGGCCCCTGGTGAGGCCACAGAGCCTGCCAAGTTTCAAGAAGATCAGTGTGGGGGTTTGGGGGGAACTGTACCCCAAATTCTTGAAAGCAAAACTCCTGTCACATCTATATGTTACAGCACAGGGGGGGTCAAAACTGCAGGGGTGATAGCTCTTACTGAGACCACAAAGCCTGCCAAGTTTCAAGAAGATCATTGCAGGGGTTTGGGAGGAAATGCACCTCAAGCTGCGGACATGCAAAACTCGTGACATGGGTGACCCTGTGTGTGTTAAGGAGCAGCAAGGTGACAGCTGCAGGGATGGTGGCCCCTGCTCAGGCCACAACACTTGCCAGCTGTTGAGGAGATCGGTGCAGGGGGGTTCTGGGGCCCTGCACCTCTAGCTGCTGACAGACAAAACCCGTGCCATGGGTGCTTGTTGGACTGACTGTGTCTGTCTTGGGACAGTTGATTGTCTGTATTGATTCTTTCCTCTCCTTAGTCTGGTTTTGTAGGTGCTAATTGATGGTAATTAACTGGCTACATTAGCTAGGTCCTGTGTATTGAGCTGGTCCCTGAGTGAATCATGGTTGGTAACTGGTAACAGAGTAGCTTAGCAGCCAGGCCTGCAGTAGTGTCTCCCACGCCCCAAGACAGACACAGTCAGTCCCACAAGCACCCATGGAAAAAGTTTTGCCTGTCAGCAGCTAGGGGTGCAGGGCCCCAGAACCCTCCTACACCAATCTCCTCGACAGTCGGCAGGCATCATGGCCACAGCAAGGGACACCATCGCTGCAGCTGTCACCCACTGCGCCTTAACACACACAGTCTCCCCCATTGCACAAGTTTTGCTTGTCCGCAGCTTGAGGGGCAGTCCCCCCCAAACCCCAGCACCAATCTTATTGAAACTTGACAGGCTTTGTGGTCTCAGCATAGGCTACCATCCCTGAAGTTTTCACCTCCCTATGTTGTAACGCCTAGACCTGACATGATTTTTGCTTTCAAGAATTTGGGGTGCAGTTCCCCCAAACTCCTATGCCAATCTTCTTGAAACTTGGCAGGATTCATGCTCTCTGCAGGGTGTACCACCCTCTGAAAATTTCATCCAATGCAGACAAAAAACAACAAAGTTATAGATATTTTATTGTTTCCCCATTATACACTATGGCGGCTCCGAAACACTTCGGAAGCTCCGAACCACTTCAGGAAGCCTAACGAGGCCAGTGCTTCAACCCGGACATGCTGCTTCAGAGCCTGAAGTGTCCAAAGCTTCTCTGGATCTGAAGCTCTGTCTGAAGCCTGGCACAGCCCTAGTGCTGAACTCTGAGACCAGAGAAGCAGGGGAGCACTGCATGATGGGGGATCCCTGCTTCAAATGCTAATCAACCCATGACTGCACACACCCAGCTCAGCATTTATCAGACCAATTCTAGTAACAATTCCTTTATTGGCATCCAAAACACTGAATCTGCCTGTCAGCATTGGGAGTTCCCTCCAAGTAATGCCACCCATCGCCAGGAGTGATCAGTTTCTATTATCCAGAATATGAGCCATCGTTCACCCATAAACAAACATAGTGTTGTCCCTTGAGCCATTGTTAGTTCCCTACAAAAGCTCAAGTTTCTTTTCTGTTGCCTGGATCCAAACACTGCACCAGTTCCACTTTCCTGGCTAAAACATCTTCAGTGATCATCTTAAGGGCTCTGCCCATCTAGGAGCTCCCACAAACATCTGGGAAGCACTACCGGTCCTCTCTTTCTCTTTCTCAAATTGACTTTTGCTGATCAAACTTGAGCCAGACTTCCCCAAATACCCAATTAAAACTGTAATATTGTAACTGCTGTGTTTGTTTGTCTCTCCTTGTATGGCTATTACTACTAGTGTCATTATAACTTTAATATATCTGGCAATAAAATAATTTTTATGCTCAAGCTGGTTGCCATACTGTCTCTGAACTCATTTACTCTTTCTTCTCCTCAACCTCCCCATTTGCTCTGCAGCAATGTTTCTTTAACTAAGCCAAAGATCCCTGTAAAGCCCAAAAATCCTGTGGGGCTTGCTCATCAAGGGACTTACTGCCAGGACAACTCGGAAAAGAGATTGGGAGGTGCTGAGCCGAGACATATGAAAGTGTTAACCTGTTAATGCTGACTGACCCGGCCTGGCTCAGACGTACTCTGTTCATGTGCTGAGTATGTGGCTGAGGATGTCAGCCTGGAAATGCTGAGTAACCCTGCCCTCTGAGACGTGCACTGTTATTTGGGTGTGTGTGTGCGTGTGTGTGCATGTATGCAATCTATTTGGTGGGTGGAGGAACTCAGTCCCATTGAAATTAAGTCCTGAATGGTAGCTCCACTGGGGGCAAGGACTTGCAGAAGGGAGAGAGAGAGAGCTCCATATCGAAACACAGGTGACAAGCAGTGCATTGATAGAATTATAGAGACCCCAGAAACATCATTCTAATAAATGAGTGCACCCCAAAGGGATGGGCAAATCTGGTAATGGCTATGGGATTGCCCCTCCGGGCATGCTCGGTACTTCCCTACAGGTGCTATAGAATCACCCCTCTAAGGCTTTTCTATGAGATTACCCCTCTGGGCATGCTAGGCATGCCCCCTGCAGGTGTTATGGGATCACCCCTCTAGGAGCTTTGGGACCTCTAAGCCACCTCTCACAGTCCCCCTAAACCACCAGGTCTTCTCTCAGTATGTAGCCCTGGTCCCCCCACACACTGGAACAAGATGACACCAAACACAAATACAAGCTTTTTTGGCTGTAACAAAGCTATTACCCAACCCTGGGTCTTAATCAGCTGCTACTCCTCAGCTTCCCTAGCTGTCTCTAGGTCTAGCATATTCAGTTTGCCTCTCAGTCACAGGTATTTCTGGAGAGCTCTTTCCTTTTTAGTCTCCATGGTTAGACTTCCTGCCTTGGTTCTGGTCTTCCCTTATATTTCTCCCAGGTTCTTGCCTCTTCCTGCCAGGTGACTCCCTTGGGTTGCTCATTAAACTAATCTCTATAGCAACCCAGTCACAGATTCTCCCTGCACTGCTTCTCTCTTAACATGACAGAGAACCCCAGGCTTTCTGTGACAGTTATGCATGCTTGTCCTCATTTATTGTACTTTGCGAGATCTTTCACTATATATGTGTCTTCAAGCAGTGGGCATTGCATCACTTATTGCATAGTCTGAGGCTTTGTGCCACAGTCACAGTTGGATGATCCGATGGTATAGCCCCACTTCTTCCTTGGAGCATCCAACTCCAGTGATAAGTCAGCACTGAGTGGGATTGTGCTCAATAAGCACTACCACGTATCCTATTCAGATGAGCTGCACTAACGTTGTAGTAGGTTACTATCAGCATGTTTGCTCAATATGGGCCGTATGTTTTATAGTCATACTCGGTGTTGGCTGCATTTAATCATAGTTGGTTTCCATTACTAACCACATGTTGTTTTTGGTGGTAGTTTAATGATTTTATAAGCTTTTCTTGTATGTGAATATAAGACAAGGGCCTTTTCCCCCCATGCTAATTGAGGGAAAAAAACCTGTCTTGAATTTGATTAAATATGGTAAATTCTCTGTAAATGGCCAGAACTCCACTGCAATCAAAAGAGCTGCACCCATGTTTATCAGTGAAGAATCTGACCCGAAAAGAAGCAACTACCATTTTTGGTATGGTCTGTCTGTGTACAAGAACTTGATCCCTATTCTGATTGGTAGAACTCATCTTTTGTTTTGAAGTATAATGCTTTTATTTTTAATCCATTTCATTTTTATATTATCTGTCATGCTTATTCTAAGGCATCCAATCAGTTCTTATTCCTACTCAGATTCAAGTGGAATTCCATAAATTTGTTATCTGGAAGGCAGGTGGCATGTATACCCTGCCCCTACTACTGTGGATGAACAGACCATATTGAGTAAGCTTTAAAATTACTGCATTCTTACTAGTTAACAAACAAACACAAAAAATAAAACAGAACCAATGCTTGCTACTGAAGTTTGTGCTCTTTCAGACTGCAACACTCCTCTGTCTCTCTCCTTCCTTAATTCCTCCGTCTGAGACTGTTCAGCCTATTTTAAATTATTTGGCTGAAGCTAATATAGAACTGTTCTGGATACAGTGTGAATCAAGGTATGAATGGGCATTCATCTGAAATGTTAAGGATTTTCAGGAAATTTGCACACTATGAAAATGCTCATCAATGCAAAGGCATGTACTGCTAGTGCTCCACAGATAGGGGGCTGGTGTGCTGAGATCCAGTATGCTTTTCAAGGGCCTCTGTTTTCAGAAGTTCCATAGGATGGCCAAATGCAGAGGAAAGTGCTGGCTGACTGGTTGCCTGGGGAACAGACCCCATTCAGGGATTCCTTCCCATCATCCCCCAGGGATTTTCCCTCCCATCCTTGTGCATGGAGTGCAGAGCCACAGATCCCCTCATAGTTTCCATTTCCAAAGACTCATCAGTTATAATGCATTTATGTGGGAGCTCTGCTACTCACATGCTCTGTAGCTCCTGATGTGGCAGCAAAGGTGGGCCATATGCATGTTGTACTTCTGTCGGCAAAGAATCAAGGCCTGCTCATTCAGCTCCTTTGCAGACCAGTGCACAGAACCACACATGGCCACCCACTAAGGTCCTGTTCATGTGTGTCCTGGAGTGTACATGTTATTGTCCCCCAACAGCCACATGGCAGACAAAGAGGATACCACTATGCTGGGACCACTTATAGATCCTGTACTCGTGTTTTAAAGTGACATGAGCACTGACTGCTGAGAAGGCATTGTCCTGAGGACCTGAGATGATGATGAGTGGCAGAAGAACTTGAGAATGCACCCAGCCACTTTTACAGAGATATCCACCAAGCTGCCCCCACCTTCATGTGACAGGGCATCAGAAAAAGTGCAACCCTTACTGTTGAAATGCATGTTGCAATCACCATGGAAATTCAGAACCCCTGATAACTGATAACCATCTGGAAACTCACAACCCCTGATAACCTCCACTCCATCACCACCCCATTAAAAGTAGGCAAGTCAAGAGTGAGAGCAGCAGTGTGGGAAGTGTTCCTGGCTATCCTGGCTAGAACTGTGCTTCACCTGCCTCACCAGTCTAGTCCTGCAGGTCAGTACTGGGGGATGGAGGTAGGGAGGCTTTGTTATGTACATACAATGGACTGATATTTTGCTGCAACACCATAGGCTCACAGGCCCAGCTGCACCACACCTCCCCCTATGCCTCACATGACCATGCGGTGCTGTGCAAAGCACATGTGCCACTTCCAAAAGAGCAATCTGTAGTGTGATCCTTGGTAGACAATGCCTTGCAAGGCTCTGACACTGCCTTGGGTTCAGAAGAAATGCCTAACCATCCCCTTCACCCCAGCAACAGCCTTTCTAAATTAGAGCAGCCTGAACTATGCTCAGCCAGCTTGTCCATACTTGCAGGCAAAATCAACCATTCATGAGTTTCTGCTTAGTGCTCTCGCAGAGCTTGTGGATAAAGCCAGAGATGCTGATGGGAAAGGAATAGATATTTGTAATGCAAAATGGGATGTTTTGCAAGGAGAAGTCATGCTGTTTTTCAGATGATGACACAGGACTTACCTTGAGTGCAGATCCCAGTGTGATTCAGTTTAGAGACTCAGCCAAAACATGGCTGAATCAAATCAAACTGGGCAGTGCTCTGGAAATGGCTTGAAATCTGCTTCCATGAGGAGCAGACAGGATTCTAGGTGCTTGCAAACAAGGCAGCACGGAGCAGCGAGTTGACTGCACTCATCTCCATATCCCTGGAGCAGTAGAGTTCAGCATCAGTCACAGATAGATCAAAGCCTTCTTTGATGCTGGAGGACCAGCCTACACCTTGCAGCATGTAACCATGGTACTAGAAATCACTGCAATGCCAAGAAGTTGGAAAGAGGTAACATTTTCTGGCAATTTCTGCATGTTTCCTGGCTACTCATCACCTGGCTGTATGTATGTTCTGGTTTTGGAGTGCTATTAGCGCAACAAATGTAACACCTACCCATGACCTCAGGCAGACTAGAACTACATCTCTGTCCAGGATTATTAGATCTGGCATATTGTAACAGTTGTGTAAAACTTATAAATCATCTTATTAATGTTTAATAAAATGAAATTACAAGATCAGTATAAAGTAACGGCTTCAGCTGCATCTTTTGTTAGTTCAAATTCTAGTACTTTTACCTAGGCAGAAAAGGTTCCTTGGGTGAATCTGATATCTTTTATCACCTACACCCTTGCAGTACTTTTACCTGTCGTCTGTTGTCCTATACCATTGTCCTAACTCAGAACTTCTAGTCTTTAATATATTATCCTTCCCTACTAACTGTTCTTGGCCATTCTATTTCTGCTGCAGTGTACAGTTGGTGACCAGATCTGAATAAAATATCTAGTAAGATACTTCATCTTGTAATAATATTTAAACATATTTCACATTATTCCTTGTCATACTAAAATTAAGATAGTATTATCTTTGGACCACTACATCATAGTGCAAAAGGCAGTTGCATTGATTTCTTCATGAAGACTATGTATTATTTTATTTTCCTTGTTCCTTTAATTTTTCAAATCATTAATATAATCAACAAGTCCTTTGAATGGTCCATATTGGACTCTACCACTGACCTCTTCCTGTCTTTCTCTGCAATGAGAATTGACCACTCTTTCTTTAACTAGTTTTTAATACATAAAAGGAATCATCTGTGACGCCATGGTCACTAACTTTCCTTAACAATCACTTGCCTAAGATATTTTGTGTTTGTTTTTGAGTCGAAATAAGCAATATTCACTGGCTGGTTTTAATTCACTCTCTTTGGTTCAGTCTTAACAAAGAATTCTAAGGGACTGAGAACAGCTTCATCCTTAGCCAATAATTACTTGCCTTTCCCAAATGTAATGTGGACATTAAGCACTATTTAATAGCTTTGTTGTAGTTATGGAATTGAAGGAACAAGCAATACACTGTATAATTGCTCTTTTCAAAATATACAATTGGCCTTAACCCAGATGATAGGTTAATGTATTTTAAGAAATGAACAGTTATCATTTCCCTCATTCCTTTCTCTGGAATAGAATACACAGTTTTTAGACATTCAGAGCTGAAGTAACAATATGTTAATGGAGTGGGGAGAAATTGAGGTAATTTATGAAGACCAGGAAAGAACTTTACAAAATGGTGGCCTTCAATGGTGCATAGTAAGTATCACACCAAGGAAGATTACATTTTACAGATGGTAATAAGCTAATGAATGAATTTTATAAATTTAGGTATGATTAACTATATTATTAGACAGTGATCACTATCAACACTAAGCACACCTACTATTTTCTAAATTTCACACCTATTTTTATTTAAGTAGGGTACAAACACTCCCCAGTAGTTTATTTAAAACTTAGGACCTGACAAGATAGTGATTTCTGCAAAGCTTATAATTCTTATGGAAAACTATTTAGCCAATTATAAATATAACACAATAATATCAGTAGCCAGGATGCATTTTTAACACAATCGCAATCAAAGTATAATCAAATATGTGAAAGTAGTAGCAATTACTATTGCATATCATTAAACCATCTGACAATTAATCCAAATAATAATATATAATATGGCTTATTTAATAAGTTCTAACCTTTCTCTCTGAATATATGTACAGAAAAAATAAGTGGGATTTATGTCTGATGAAGCAGGAAACAATTCCCTGAGACTAGAGTTCTGTAGGAATATTATGGCACTTTTAAGATACTTCTGGGTTGGTTTTTTTGGCATTAGAACAATAAGTTTAAATTAGACCTCTGAGAGCAATTCTTTTCTATAATAAGGGAAAAGAAATGCAATATTGTAACTGGCTTTGTTTGGAAACGGTATCTTATAAGCCAATAAATTGATGGCAATAAGGGGGAAGTGGGCAATAAGAGTCTTGACACAGCCAACTGAAATTACTGAAATAACTCCTGTTGATTTCAGTAGATATTGGTTAAGGCCAGAAGTGTCAGTGCTAGCTGATCTAAGCTTTGGACTTAATTTAGTAGAATTCAGTAGAATAATAGCACCTCACTCAACCCCCCAGTCCTTGCTGATGAGTGAGCTACTGGATCAAAGAGCTAGTATTTGGAACTGTAGAAAGAGTCAGCAGAGAACTTTTAGCACAGTCTAGTATATTATGATAATAAGATACCATTTAAGGAATATCAGTCTAGCTTTATAGCTTTGCTTTTGAAAGAGCTTTGAATCTAGATCAGACCTGACCAATTTGAGGAAGGAAGTTGTTCAAATAAAAATGAGACCAAATATATGTAAATATAGGAATCTGCAAGTCAACTATTATGGTATATAAACATGCAAGTACTAATATTACATTATTAATTATACAGTTGTAACTGAAGTGTGTGTACATGGCTAAGCATCTTCTCCCATGGGTAGCTGCACAACAGATGGAATATAACAACTGTCCCTACCACCTAAAATCTGGTACCATGAATAGTGAAGACAATTTGCTTTCATCTTTCTCTACGATTATCTCATTCAGCTAAGAATCAGAAGGGAAAAAAGGCTGGAAACCTGTAATCAGCAGGGATCCTAGTTTTCTCTAATAAAATAATCCCCAAGTTTTGAGTTAAAAGAAGTAACTCAAAATCCACATTTTTCTGTGATTAATATGAAACACCAGTAATACATAGATATATATGTAGTGATGTTTGATTAATTACCAGAAAATGTGGATTTTGGGTTACTTTTTTTAACCCGAAAATTTGGCTTTTTTTTTTTTTTTAAATCAGAGAAAGCCAGGATCTCTGGTTATCATCTAGTCCAGGGTTCAGAAACCTATGACTCAGAGAGCCATTAGATCCAACCTGCAGAACTGCAGGCTTTTAGCAGTGTTCTGATAGCGAGGGCTTTGGTGGCAGTTAAGAAGCAGAGAGAAGTGATAGTAGGCAGAAGCTGACGGGTGCTAGCACCAACTCACCTTGGACCCAAGCTGAGTTGTTCTGGTCAACTGGTAAAAAAAGCTGCTGACAGTCCAAAATTTAGTACTTTTCACTTGACTATTGAATTTAATCTGATTTATATTGAACTGTTTTTTCAATTTGCCAAGGCCATATAACATGCTAATCTGACCTTTAAAGGACACATCTTCATGAGACATGGAGTGCACATTAGCATAGTTTACTGCTCAGTAAGCACATGTGTCTACATGTGTGTGCGCTTACTGCATATTAAAAACTCTTAATCCTGTTTAAATTTGCTACTTGCAAATGCAAGTAGAAAATTTAAGTGGGATTAGTTCATGTGCATTGGTGCACGTGTAGACACAACCTGGGAGCCAGTTTGCTCCCAGGTCTACCCAGCCATTAGGGAGCCAGCCTGAGGCCAGCCCCAGGGCTGTAGGCTAGGAGCCTCTTCTGACTCAGGACTGGGCTGCCTCTATGACAGCCCGTGTCTTTAGGATATAAAAGCCTGAAGGCCTTTTGAGCCCCAGGGCACATTCCCAAGGGAGCCTGAGGGCACTGCAGACCCTGTGTGTCCTCCTGGGCAGGCCACAGGTTACTTTTGCCTGCCTGCCAGTTTCCCAGTGCTGCATGGCTGCCAGGGCAGTGCCACTGGAGCCAGCAGGGTGCCGAAGGGTGCCGCAGGGTGCTGCAGCTGCTGGCCAAGCCTGTTAGCCCCTCAGGGCCATCTGCAGGCAGCTTGTGGGAAGCAGGGATAGCACCACCTGCCTGCAGCACATCCCACCAGCCTGTCCAGCACCTGCAGGTGATACAGGGCATTGGCTCTGCTGCATACCTGATGTCCATGAGTTCTAAAAAATTATAACTACTGGCTCTTCTGATTTGAAAATGTCTAGTTTATCTAAACAATTTGTGACCCATGTTCCCCTGCTCTAGGCTGAGTAGACTGGGTACCTACCTCATCTCCTTCTTGTTAACTGTGTTTGTCATCACCAGGGATCCTGGTTTTCTTTTATTAAAATAATCCACAATTTTCCAATTAAAAAAGTAACCCAAAATCCACTGTTTTCTGTGATTAAAATGAGAGACCACTAATACACACACACACACACACACACACAATCATGGAAAAATGTGGATTTGGGGTTACTTTTTTAAATCCAAAAATTGGGGATTTTTTTTGTCAGAGAAAACCAGGATCCCTGGTGATCATATAGTTCACCTTTCCTGTAAAGGCTAAATCAAAAAAGGCATTAAATACTTTAGCCTTTCCCACATTGTCCATTATTAGCTTCCCATAACCATTTAGCAAGGGAGGTAGTTTTTCCTTGGTCTAACATACTTGTAGAAAACTTTTTGATCCTTTTTATGTCCCTTGCTATCTGTGGCTAGGGACAGAAATTACACATAAACTGGTATAAGTGTTTGGAAACCAGTTCAAATCTGTAACGCAACGGAAGTTCAATGCACATAAACCTCTTTCAAAATGTCTGAAACTAGTTTAAGATAAATCTGAATGGATGTAGCATCAGACTTAACTGATTTAGGTTAAATCAGTTTATTGAACTTCTGTGCCCCACCCCCTCCAGATTCAGGTTCACTCAGTTAACTCATATGACCCCAGCACTCATTCCTGCCCAGGGCAGGGGGTTGGACTCAATGAACTATTGAGATCCCTTCTGACCCTAACAACTATGAAATTATGAAACAGTCCAGCATCCCAGGATGCTTTGCACCTCCCCCCCAACCCCCTGCCCCCAATACAAGGTGGGTGGGCTAGCCTGACTCAAGCTGTCTGCTCCATCCAAGCAGGGAGGCATGCTCTAGGACCTAACGTCTCCTCACCTGGCTTCTGGCCTGGGCCATGTGGCTGCATTTCCGAAATAAAAAATGAGTGTCTGTTCACTTGCTTATTGGTTAAATCTACACTGCTTAGACTAACCTGCAAAGATTGAATCAGTTCAGCCTTTTTAACTCTCTGAACTTAGCCTGTATTTCATTTTGTGTCTTCCCTTTCTGATTTTTTCCTTATCCACTTTACTCGTATACTCATTCTTAGTAATATGCTTAAGTTTCCTCTTTTAGTCAAATTCTTTTTTAAAGTTTTAAGTGATTGAAAAGGCTGCTGTTTACCCAATCCTGTTTCTTGTTATCCTTCCTATCCTCCTTTTGATAGTATAGAGTAGAAACCCACTATAACATTACCTTTGCTGCTTTCCCATTTTATCTTAACCTAGAAATTTTCAGCAAGTCTACTTCCAACTTTGCTCTGAACCTTAGATCAAGTAGATATATGTTTAATATACAAGGCAATAACTTGGGTCATCCTGAAAGAGGTGCAGAATTAAACAATATTCCTACTAAGGTAGTAGTACTTTTCTGGGAAATGAAAAAAAGCAGAAACTGGCTTCAATCTCTCCTTAGACAATACAATGCAGTATCAGCTACATAGTCAGGTCGTCTTTGAAACTGTCATCTGAAAAGTCAGATTGGCCTGAGTCACACCCCTGTGAATCCTAAACAATTCTACTGAAGTCAGGATCATGAAATTAGTTGAGTCACTCTAATATTACACCACTGTAATGACAGCTGTATTTGTGTGAAGCATGAAGCTTAAGTTTTCATGAAAGACCTATTGCAAGGGAGCTGACAACTAAAGGAAGAACAGAGATTTTCACAGTTCTTAATTCTTAAATTAAAGGAAAACACAACCTGAAGAGTCTGCTAATAAGTAAAAAGTAGCACAACAATCAAGTTTCTGATAGAATTCAAAGGAAAGTGAAATGTTCAGAATGGAAGAGTAGTCAATTTCTGGCTTATTATAGCAACACGCACTTCTATTCAACCAAAAGATGGGTTTCTATAATATCCAATTTGTTGTGTGAGGCTGAAAACTATGATTAGGTCTGGGATTCTTAATAAGTACATGTGCCTAACTGCTTTCTTTAATTGTATGTAAAACATCTATTTTATAACAACTACAAGGCACTGTCAGTACATCTACATGTGCAATTAATGTACTTTAAGGTAACTGTGCAGTAAGCTTTGCCCAGGAACACATCTACATATGTACCCTATCGGGCACAGATTTTAATGCAACAGTAATAGTAAGGTCCAGGCCTACTCCTGCCCTTCTTTGCCCCCCTGCAAAAGGCAGGGGGAACTGCAAGCTCCAGCCACAGCTGCCTGAGTGCTAGGGGTGCTTTTTAAAAGGCTGCCTTAGCCTTGTTCCCTGGCCACATGCTTCTCTGGCCTGCAACAGTCTGCAGCTCTGCCTAGAGCCTGTGCCCAGCATGCCATGGTTGCTCCTCACCCAAGCCCCTGCATCAATGACCAGTGCCATGGGCCTCTGCTTGCCACTCCCCTTGCCACACTGCACAGCTGCAGTAAATAACTGTCACTTGGCCCAGGTGGGCCTCAACCCCATCCCCCCACTCTGCTGCATGACCTCAGGCATAGGGCCCAGTCTGTGGCCCACCATCTCTGGCCCATTGGCAACCAGCCCCTGGGCCACTTCCCAGACCCTGGCAGAGATGCCAATGAGGCCCACATGGCCACTGCCATGGGTGCTGTCCAGGAGCTCTTGGGGCTCCAGCCCTTCTGCTTCTGAGCTCACCCTGCCAGCTGGGATTGGTAGCACCATGTCATCTAGTGCACCTGTGATGATGACCAGTGGCTGGACTCCTTCCATATGCCCTGGACCATGTTCCAAGAGCTACTCCATCATCTTGGCCCATACCTGGAGCAGCAGCCCACCACCATGCATCCACTCCTCTCCGTACAGACCTGGGTGGCCATCACCCTCCTCAAACTTATCACATTCTTCAGCCTGTGCTACTTTGGCCACCTGTTCAGAGTGGGCAAGGTGACCACTGAGGAGGCTGTCCTGGAGGTCTGCAGTGCCATCCAGGATGTGGTGGGCCACACCATGCTCTGGGTCACTGACACCTTGGAGATGGTGGCGGGTTTCCTAGCCCTTGGCTTTCCACAGTGCACCAGGGCCCTAGATGGGACACACCCTGTCACCTGCCCTGCCCCCCCGCCCAGGGGGACTGCCCATACTACAGCCAGCAGGGCTTCCACTTGGTCACGATGAGTCTGTGTTGGAGCACTGAAGCACCTTCACAAACATCAGCGCTGGCTGGGCTGGCAGTGCCTGTGATGCCTAGATCTTCTGGAACTCTATCCCACCCACCCTGGGGGAGAGTGGCTGATTTGAACCAGGTGTCCCGGACCTGCAGCGGGGTGATGTGACCATCCCACACCTCCCTTTCAGGGACCCTGCCTACCCACTGCTGCTATGGCTCATGAGTCCTCACATTGGCCAGGAACACTTCAACAGGTGCCTGGGCAAGAGCCATATGCTAGTTGAGTGTATCTTTGGGCACCTCAAGGGACACTCATGCACCCTTCCCCCCCACAGCCCTCCTCCCTGTGTAGGGCTGAGTTTGTGAATGTAGCAGGTGCCCCGACAGTTGAACTTTGTCCTTGGTAGCAGCAAGGTGGTCTGGTTGCCTTCAGTGTCCTGGGCATGAAGGCATGGTGTCTGGCTGCCTGTGCAGTGGCCCTTTCTGGGGAGGAGGTGGAGCTGCTCACCACTGAGGCAATCTCTGGCCTGTCCTCCCCACTTGGTGGGTGCATCTCATTTTCATGGGGCAAGTGTTGGCCTGAGCTGCCTGATCTGCCAGGTGAGGCTAAGCATCAGGAGTGCACCAGGACCTGTGTCTGGTGCCCTGAAAGGCCCTCCCTGGAGAGTGCTCATCACTGCTGGGCCATGGTGGAGGTTCGGGCAGCCAGTCTATGCTTAAGTACACAAGCTGGGCCTCTCCAGCCAGGATGAGATCCAGCTGCTGCATGAATGGCATGGTCCTGTGGATAGTCCTGGACTGCCAGTTGTGTTATGTGACATGGACCCACTTGGCCTGCAGAGCCTTGACCTTGATGCAGGACTAGCACACAGATGCAGGACTAGCACCCAGATCTGCAGACTAGCACTGGTGGCTGTGCTCCCGCACATGGGAGCCATCACTTCATAGATACGGGTGTTTGAGTGGGTGCCCCGGCCTAACTACCTCTGTACCACCTCAGACTGCAGTGAGGTTGGCAGTCTCTTGCTCAGACTACTTGGGGCACCAGCACACTGTCTCCAGTGTCAGGGAGGCAGCCATCATAGCTGGGAGGCAGCCATTAGGCATGGACTCGGTGCCAGCAGGGTGTGGCACATTTCTGCATTTGAGGTTCAAGGTACCCAAGAGATAGGCAGCTGATGGCAGACACCCAGGGAGCAGAGCGAGGGTCTGCAGTGCTGCTGTGGCTGGCATATGCCCACACCTGTGGGACATAATGCCCAGAGGAAGGCAGCAGCTGGCACAGGCCCAGGGTCTGAAGGGCAGCCTGGGACAGCCAAGGAGCCACGTGGCTGGAGAACTGCCAGCCACATGGCTCTGCCCCAAGCAGGAGGCTAGCTCCTCCTGCTGGTGTGGCTGACTTGGTGCAAATTTGTGCCCAGTGTCAGCATCTAGACAGGTACTACTTCACAATTGCTAATATGTCATTAATCTAGTACCTGTATTTCTTGGTACTAGCAAACTGCACATTAGCCTAATTTACTGTGCAGTAGATCCCACTTATATGTAAGTGGTGACTGTACTGCATATTAGATTAGTCTCTAATCATGTAGATTAGTCTCTTACGTAGACACACCAATAAGTAGGTGTCAAAACTCACCTTTAATCAGACTTAAAATTCTTATTACTACTTCAGGTCATCTATAAACAAAAAGTTCAGGGAGAATATGTATAAACTAAATATATGCCAAACAAGTTCATAATACTTAGCTAAAATGGGATTCAGTAAAGGCTAACAATCAAAACAAGATGAAGTTTTATTTAGATTCAAGAATCAAGTCAAGAAGGACTTTGGTCCTCAGAGTTCCATTCCTCATGTGGCATATTTCAAAGGAAAGTCAAATAGACCATTTTACTTCAAAGGGTACTGTAGTCACTGAACCAAATATTGACTGTAAATTTATGCAAGTCAATAAGGACAGAATTTCCACAGCCAAATAAAATGGTTAAGTGGGTCAATCTCTTAAATGCAACTGAAGAAACACACGATTGCTCACCATGATGTCACCATCATGGCGTTTCTATAGAAGAACAATGCAAGTTATTCTTGGAAAGCTCTATCACAAAGGGAGACAAGATTTTTTTTATAAATCAACATCCATCTGAAACAACACTGTTAGAACTTGATGACTCAAATATAATTGTGATTCAAACTTGCTAAGTAATTGCCTTTGGGTTGCACACACTAAAAAGTCTGCCTAGAGAAGTACATCCCTGAAGGCTTTTAGACAAGCGACAGCTTTTTTTTCAGTATGAAACCCATTTTTCTACTATACTCCATCATCACAGCACTGGTTGTGGTGAATAGGCTTGTATAATATTGATGCTTTACCTCCTGTTCTCATGGAAGCTCATGGATTCATGTGGGAGATAGCTCAAGTATTCAGCTGGATGTTACTCCAATTGTATTTGTATAGTAGACCCATTTTATGATGTTCATTTAGTATGTTTTGCTCCACTCACCTCCGGCACCTTCCCATAAGTCCTTTTCTGTATATAAATACCAATTTAAAGAAAAAGTAAATCTCTATGTAGACTATGCTGATTTCTTTTTTAAAAGTGATTTTTAAATGTATCTTTTGCACACAATATGTAGCATTATATCCTCATTTCCTGTTGGGTGCCACCCATTATATATTCTACTTATCAACATTAAATATGTGATGGGAACTTGTTATTTATAATCAAGTGGAGGCAAAGATGAAAAATTCAAATTAGGATTTAGATTCAGATGAGCTTCAGACACCTTTACAAAGCAGGACAAATTCCAAACCCTAGATTTAGGTCCAATTCAAAGCCACTCCCAGACTGGAAAAGGTGGTGGATATGAGGATTAGTTTAAGATTATCTCTGCTCATTTTAAAAATGTTAAGGCCTTCATCCTCTTCTTTCTCCACTGTTCTTCCACCCCTACATTTTTCATTTACTTTTTAAAAAGCGTTAAATGGATTATTATTTTTGCAAGTTCTATGTAGGCTATGTATGCAGGGAAATGCATTTATATGTAAATCAGGAATATTACAAATGTTGTATGCTGTCTGCAAGGACCCCATCAGAAACAAGGCATTTATGCCTCAGAAGGTAATATCAGTTAAAATATTCTGATGATTTTGTAGTGTGACTATAGTGAATTATGAAGAGGTATTGAGAGTAAGAAATGACCTTTAAGCCCATTAAATACATTAGAGGCTGATTGTTGCACAGCCTTCCAGGATGGTAACTAATTGCTTCCAAATAAATCCTAGTGCTTCTGCATTTTCTCTTATTAATCTTGTCATTTTACACATTCTTTATTCTCTAAGTAAAACTTCTGCCCCCATTTTCAATTAACATTCTTTTTTTAAACTCCCATATTTTTCCCTTAGTTGCATCACCAGGACTAAGGTGAAAGAAGATGCATCGTCAACTGTAAAATACATCATTGAACACTCAAGGCACTTCTGTTAGCTGACTTTTAGTAGCCTGACTTTTTTGGCACAACATCCTAGAGATAAATGATATTTTTGTTTCCCCTCATTCACCCCTTTTAAAAAAATCCTGGGATCAATCTCTTTGACCTTCTCTTTTTGAAAGGTTATTTGCCTTTTCATTATACACACACAGTGTGCAACAGCAAGGGAATATAACATCTCCCTTTTCATTACACACAAAGATGTAGGCAAATGTGACAATTTTCACCTGATCTGGCCCCTGAAGTGCTCTACAGCCACAATGAAACTGAAGTGCAGATCTGCAGAGCACTTTAAAAGGGTTCCATGAAAATCAGAACCCTCATTGCATGAGGGTTCAGATGAAGAAGCTGCAAAACAGAACACCTTCAGTAACTTGTGTCTGTGCCATCTCCTAGCCCCAGCACTGTTTTCAGAATGCAAGAGGGAAAGGGAACAGACCGAGTTCAGTCTGGGTTTCTTTCAGCTGGCACAGGAGGGTGGGACAGGTGGGATTAGAGCCCTCCTCAGGTGCAGAGGCTCCAATCCACCCCCCCCACCCTCCAGTAGTCTTAGGAACACCCAAGAATGAGCTCCTTCCACTCCCTTTCCCCTCTCCCATTCTGAAAACAGCATCAGGGCTGGGAGTGGGGAGAGTGGCTGCAGTCTCACAGACACTCTAAATAGCAGCTGGATTGCCCAAACCCCAGAAGCAGAGCTGTCCCAGAGGGGGGTGGGGGTGTGAATCGAGGTAACTGCCCCACGCCCCACATTTTGGGGGCCCCCGCAGAGCCGGGTGGACAGGCTGCAGCTGCCACGTCTGAAGTTTAGCCAATCCTTCTACCCGGTGGATTGGACATCTCTTTGCCTGTTCTGGCCAGAAGTTATGGCCACCACCCCTCCCGCCACGTCCAGTGTGCTGGGGCTTTCACACCCTGGTGTATGTGTGTCGTGGGATAGGGAGGGGGGCCCCATTCAGGCTGCTTTACCCCAGGCCCTGCACCCTACTGGGATTGTCTCTACCCAGGACCCAACAGCCAATTTCTGTTGCATCCAGAGTATTGTTGTAACTCATGGTGCTTTCTGTGAAGCCCTATGAGTTACAAAGGGGAGCTACTTTTCTGTCTGTACCTACACACACGCAACAGGAAAAAAAATATAATTTATTTCAGAGGAGGTCACAATTCTTAAAAAAAAAATATCAGTGGGTATATATGAGAAGTACTTTAACTCGCTGCAAATTTAATAATTTTTAAATGTTCCAAAAATGTTTTTAAAGTGTTAACATGTCTGTGGATTAACTTCAGATTACATATTCTAAAACCCTCTTTCACATTGGGTCAGATTCTTCATTTGCTTAGAGAATTAGTGTAACTAGGGTTAGGCATCTATGGTAGTTGTCTTGGGCACCGACTAGGGAAAAGAGTTGAAAAATAACAGCTGCTTCTGCAGCTGCATGATCATACCATTGGCAAAGCTAAAGTGTCATGATGCTCTGGAGACTTAGTTTCTTTGTTTTGCCCCTGACTTGGAGATTTTTTGTACCTGGTGAACAGACAGAATGGAAATCTCAGACATTTAGGAACCATCTTGGGGCATAACTTTGTTGCAGGAGAGACTGTACTGGGGTAAAGATTGCCTCCATTAAGTCTTTAGCAACCCTGGCTACAACATCTTGGAATAGAGGAGGAAGGATAGCAAAATAAATTGACACTCAGTTTTGCACAAATGTTAAGCGCCAAATGTCCCATTGAAACAAAAGATGAAACTTGAACAAATCACATGGTTGACATAGATTCCTGTGGGACATATTTGGTGGTGACATCTCAATATGGCAGGAGCCATCTGACACTTCTGTGTCAGTGCCTGTGCTGGCACCTGCAAGGTCATGATCAGGGATCCTGGTTTTCTCTGATAAAAATAAAAAGACACAATTTTCAGATTAAAAAAAGTAACCCAAAATCCACATTTTCCTGTGATCAAAATGAAACAACACAAGATATCTATCTATCTATACATATATCTATTAGTGATGTTTCATTTGGATCATGGAAAAGTGTGGATTTTGGGTTACTTTTTTAACTTGAAAACGTGCATTTTTTTTTTAAATCAGAGAAAACCAGGATCCCTGGTCATAATGATGACACTTCAGATATTCAAATAAAAATCAGAGAAATTAGGTGAAGGGTAAAGTATCATTTAGCTTTAGGGAGGCAGAATTAGACCTGTGAGAGAGAATTCACAACATATAACTAGGTATCTAGTCAAGTCAGAATTTCACAGATTTCGCAGAACTCATGAAATCCAGCAATGTCTGCAAAATCTATGAGAAAAATAAAACTTACTGAAAATGAAATGCTGGCTTCTCAGAGGGAGCCAGCAGTCCTCATGGCCACTGTGGCCCAGCCACACAGCCCATGAGGGGCCGAAGGAAGGAGCGGGGCTATAGAGATTATGGAGAGCCCAAGATAGCTGCCACTGCCACCCCTCGCTGCTGATTGACTGAGAGGACTGCCTATCATGTGGCCCTGCCCCTCTTCAACAAGTGGTGGTGAAGGGTGGGGTCACATGACAGACAGCTCTCTCAGATAATCAGCAGTGAGGAAAGGGGCCACAAAGGATGCTTGGCCAATCAGAGGTGTAGAGGGGCCTGCTGCAATAAACCCACAAAACCCACAAAAAATGGTTGCAGACCCCATGATCTACTTGCAAGATTGGCCAGCTGCCTCTTTGATTTGAGTAGACCCCTACATATAACATTGCTTCTTGCTGACATGTGATAAAATAAGAGACCCTGAAGCACTTTATAAACATGACTTCTAAAATTTCAGTTTGCTGAAGCAGATGAATATTATTGACCAAATATCACATGAGTAAATGGAAGTAAAGGGAACCAAATTCTGAAGGACATTTAGACCCCAAGTTGGGCAGGTAGGTCCTGTGTGGGATTTTCAAAAGCATCTCTGTATCTAGCTTGCCTTTAAAATCAGTACAAGAGAACAGACCCTACATTTTCAAAATCTGGGTACCCTTAAAACCAGGAGGAGCTCATGGTGTTCAGCAACTCCAAAAATTGGATCAATTTTCTTTTGGCCACCTACATATTGATTTAGATACCTATCTGACACACTCACCCTTTTGCTTTTGGAATCTGTGTCAGGGTCTAAAAAGGTAAAACAAAGGCATACATCCTCAATACTTTTTAATATAATGACAGTTCTGAAACTATAGGCCTATTAGTCTTACCTTGGTCCTGGGGAAACTCTTTGAGAAAATTATCCAGGAGCACATCTGCGAGGGACCAACAGGGGAGTGTATGCTTAGGGGCAACCAACGTGGGTTCATCAGAAGCAGGTCCTGTCAGACCAACCTAGTGGCTTTCTATGATCAGGTCACTAAATCCTTAGATGCAGGCATTGTGGTGGATGTAGTCTTTCTGGACTTTAGAAAAGCCTTCAGCACTGTCTCTCACCCCATTCTCATTAAAAAATTAGGTGACTGTGGTGTCGATC
>NW_005842274.1:1057983-1062342 GCF_000455745.1 Alligator sinensis
CTGCACGGTCAGATGGGTTGCCAATTGGCTGGAGGGCCATACCCAGAAAGTGGTGGTGGACGGGTCTTTTTCGACCTGGAAAGATGTGGGCAGTGGCGTTCCCCAGGGCTCAGGCCTGCACTGTTCAACTTCTTCATCAGCAACTTGGACAAGGGGGTGAATAGCACTTTGCTCAAATTCGCAGATGACACTAAGATATGGGGGGAGGTGGGCATGCTAGAGGGTAGGGATAAGCTGCAATCAGATCTGGACAAGTTACAGGGGTGGGTGGATGAGAATAGGATAGGTTTCAACACTGACAAGTGCAGGGTACTGTACCTGGGGGGGAAGAACCAGCAGCACACCTACAGGCTGGGGAACTCCCCTCTCACCAGCACAGAGGCAGAAAAGGATCTTGGTGTCATTATTGACTGAAAGATGAACATGGGCCGCCAATGTGGGGATGCAGTCAGAAAGGCTAACCGCACCTTGTCATGCATCCACAGATGCATCACAAGCAGGTCCAAGGAGGTGATCCTCCCCCTCTATGCAGCACTGGTCAGGCCGCAGTTGGAGTACTGCATCCAGTTCTGGGCACCGCACTTCAGGAGCGATGTGGACAACATGGAGAGGGTCCAGAGGAGGGCCACTCACATGATCAGGGGGCAGCAGGGCAGGTGCTATGAGGATAGGCTACGGGATCTGAACCTGTTCAGCTTCCACAAGAGGAGGTTGAGAGGGGATCTGGTGGCCATCTATAAACTGGCCAAGGGAGACCAGCAGGCAATGGGAAAGTCTCTGTTCCCCCGAGCACTACCAGGATTAACAAGGAACAACGGTCATAAGCTGACAGAGAGCAGATTCAGGCTGGATATCAGGAGGCACTACTTCACAGTCAGGGCGGCTAGGATCTGGAACCAACTTCCAAGGGAAGTGGTCCTCACTCCTACCCTGGGGGTCTTTAAGAGGAGGCTAGACAGACACCTTGCTGGGGTTGTCTGACACCAGCATCCTTTCCTGCCTGTGGCAGGGGGTCAGACTTGATGATCTGCTCAGGTCCCTTCCGACCCTACTAACTATGAAACTATAAAACTATGAAGTTTGTGCCATTAAAAACAAATATATTTTTAAATTATTGTACTGATTCGCCCAAATTTGATGATTTATAATTTTTTTCTAAGATTTCTACTTGAGATGGTTGAGTGGCTTGGAGGGTGTGGAGAAGGCAGTTGAGTTTAGATGGGACATGAAGATTCCCATATTTTGGGCTTTGTTCCAATTTGTGAGGTACACAGATTTAACTGTTATGAAAGTGTCTTTGATGGGATTTTATTTTTTGTATGCTGGTCAAATGCATGTGGCTTTATTATTAGGTATTTTATACACAAATAAAGACTTCTGAATGGGCAAGAAAGCATAATCAAAATCCAGCAGTTAAAGTATTTCCTCAGTGTGCCAAACCATCATATCCTGACATCTCATTTCTTTGAAGGGATTTTCTATAAGCTAGAGTTCAAAAGTTTTATAGTTGCCAAGTCAAATAAATATTCTATTGACTATTCTTCTAGTTAATGAAATAAGAACAATAATAAGCATCTGTATTCATTATTGGGCTGAACCTGGTGTTTACATTCCTTTGTTACTGGAAACAGTGTTGGACATCTGATTTAAGACTGTTAGGTGGTTATGAAATTTTCTAAACCATAAAAATAAAAATATGATATATTTTTTAAATGACCTTCCTTGCATGGCATCTGGCAGTAAAATAAGATGAAGATAATAATAAAAATAAACATCTGACAAAGTGCTGCAGAACTGTTATTTAAAAGAAAATACTTACCCCTGTGCAGAGAGCCTCTACAAAACTAAATGGAATACAAATGATGTAGAGGCCCTTGTACAAGTTCTGTTTTTCTTCAAATTCTGCTTTTTCAATATATTGCTTAATTCATATTTTGTTTCTATGCTTTCCTTCCTCAGATGCATTGCCCAGATGCACTGCTTTATACTTAAAGCATTATTATATTCCATGTTCCGTTCTTATTTTTGCATCCTCATTTAGCTCTTTGTAGCTTATTGATGGTTTTCTAGTATACGTAGTAAAAATCCTCCTGTCTTTGTCATCTGTAAATTCTGAAACATCAAATTAATTTCTAAATTACTAATATAAATGTTAAATCAAAATAGCTCCAGGCAACCTCATGTGTCACATTCTGCCAGAAGGATGCTTTATCATTTATTATGATTGTTGAGAGGCCTGCATATGAGCCTATTATTAATCCATTTTAGAAGTCCTGTATTCATGACTCCCCCCCCCCCCCCACAACTTATGTACTAGCTCCCTATAATATTCTGTAGCAAAAATTTTGCTAAAATATACAAATAACATCACATTGGTCATCCTGTTCAAATTATTCTTCACCTATATCACACAAAGATCACATTAGTCTCTACAATGTGTTTATTATTTCATCGTGACACCTGCTTAACAATCCTTTTCCTTCAAATATCCTATTAGATTCTTTAAGAGTTGATTCCAGCGCCCATGTGAGCCAGATCACACTAGGGCCACATAAAAAAAGGAACACAGGTGTAGCCAGATTATGCATTGACAAACCTATCTTTTAGGCACCTAGCACCTAGAGTGCAGTTCATAATAGTGAGTTCAGTGCTTAAGTTCCTGACAAAATGCTGGGGCAGGGTTAAGCACCTAGGAGTGGGATTCCTACCCAAGCAGCAGACATACCTGAAGTAGACTATAGGAAACATTGATGAGAAGAGTGGTTCTGAAATCTCAGACCAGATCAGTGCCCCCTGGTAACTGAGCAGGACATTACGTGAAACATTTTCTCAGGGCCTTGGAGTCCATATCCACCTCTCCCCAAGCCATATGCTGCTGCTGCATCTGGTCACTTGCCTGTAACACTGCTGGGTTGTAGGTAGGCAGACAATAGTCCTTCTTTAGGGGTCTGCACCAAAACAGGGGGGCAGGGCCAGCAGGCGTATGGCTGGGAGGTGGGCTGGGGTGGGCAGTACGGTAAGGGGTGCAGTCAGGGGTACCAGGGGATGGGAATGAGTAAAATATCCTTAGCGTACAGGCAACATGGTATAAAGCCATGGCTGGAATCAGTCAGGATTGCCAGATGAACCTTTTTTTTTTCTTTACTTACAATCTGAATTATTTTTACTGACAATCAAACATTTTACTATGATTGGTGTTAAACCCTTAAATTTAACCCCAGCCCTCATCCAGGCCTGGGAGAAGGGTTACATTTATATTATGTAAAAAATATGACAGTAAAAAGTTTACAGATTGCTAGCAACAAAATTTGTTGTTGGCTGGCAACCCTGGTTCCAAAGGGCATTCACTTGGAAGCAGGGTGTCCTGGGTTACTGTTTTTGCTTCCAACATTAGATTAAAAGCAAAACAAAAACAACCCCAGAAAGAATGACTTTTGTGAAAAATGAATATATATAATATAAGTAGCCCCAGGAGCAGTGATTAAAACTTCTTCCCAAGACAGCACACTTATTTCTGAGCTGCAGAATCAAGATTTCTTGTCTGCACTCTTCCTGGAGCCTGGTAATTAAGACATGCTCTTGACAAGTAGAAGAGGTGAGTTTGAGGATGGTTTAAGATTCTGGGTCTCCCACTTCCTGGGTTAGTGCTGTAACCACTAGGTTATTAAACAAATGATGGGCAGCACTGGCATTGCTATTGCCTCTCCTCCAGCCCTGTTGCTGAACAAAATCGCCATGGTTACCCTGAACTCAATTTTGCCAGCGTATACTAGGAAAGGTTCAAGTACCATTAACAGACTGAGTATCAGGGAATGGGAATACAGGGATGCCTAGTCTATAATCTGAGATATATTGAAGTGTGACAAAGGAGGCAAGCTGCTCAATCAGCTAAGATGGAGGAAGTAAGGGCACACATAATAACAGAATTTTAGGCATCCTAAGTAATTTTAGTTATGAAAACTTATGGAGGGGAGTGCTGCAGATAGATAGCATTCATAGAGTTAGAGACCAAAATTCCACTTTGATTGCACTTGATTTTTTAAAGAATTGTTGTGGATCTGGGCTGGAGTGCTAAAGTTCATTACGTGGTTCCCTGAAATGTTGTGTCTTGAACAAAATAATCTTCCCATACCACTCCCCAGCTCTGTATCAGTCTCTGTATCCTGCTGCAGACTTTGTTTACACTGATGCTATATAGTGTTCCAAGAAATACTGTATGGCTCAGATAACTGCCTGCCTCTCTCTTCAGAAGAGATCAGGCACGTGAAACAAGCATTTAAGTACTCTGTCATTCTCCCCCCATCAGAAATGATTGTTTTGCAATTTCTGACTAAAAGATCTTTCTCAACATCTCTTTCC
>NW_005842274.1:1062373-1084292 GCF_000455745.1 Alligator sinensis
GTACTTATTGTTAGCTCTCTCACTAGCTCCTCTGCCCTCAGCTGTTAATATCTTCAGCTTAATCTCAGATAAAGATAGGGCAAAAATGCCAGCAGGCTGGGAACAGGTTTTTTAATTTAAATCAGTTTAGAATGAAGGTTTTACTTTCATTATGGAACATTGACCAGTACCTGAATAGGTAAGTTTAGTTATACATTTATAATGTAAAAAGGATTTAGGTTAGGATTAGGAAAAAGAGAAGGGAAGGTAAAATGAACAACTAAAATAATAAAGTCTAACATAGGTATTTTCTCCAGTGGTCTCCATCACCTTTCTTCCTCTCATTCTCTGTCACTATACATAGTTCAAAAGCTGGTTATATTATATTTTAAGCAGATATAAGGACAAATAGTAAAGTGTGACTTTTGGTAATAGACAGCATATTGTTTCTACCACTTTAAACCTATTTTCATTAACCATTAAATTCAAAGCCAGGTAGCAAACATTTTCTTGTGCTAAAAAAAATATATATATATATATATATATAATAAAGATCTTATATGATAAATCACTTATAGCTTAGTAGATTTAATGGTAAAGTCCCTTACATTTTTCACAACAAGGATCCTTTGATTAGATACAATGTACTTGTAGGGAAGAAATGTTCACAATATCTGCAAGTACTATGAATGAAAAAAAGAGGAGGTAGGTGGTAGACACAGTATGGTGATGTTTACAGATTCAAGAAGTGACAATCCTATCCCCAACCAAGTGAACATCAAAATTTCCACCAATTCCAATGGGCCAGGATTTCACCCATGCTTTTCAGGGGGATCTTCAGCCTCAGACTATTCTCAAAGTACACATACACACTCATAAGGTATGCTTAGCCACTCCCATAGCATCAATGCAATTCAGAGGCCTCTCCATAGGCAGTGGTAAGGGAGTGGAGTGGATAGAGGATGGGCAGGATATACATCCTGGCAGATGACAATCTCTCCCCAGGACTACAGTAATACAATATCCCTGGGCATGAAGCCCTTTGCACTTAGGAAACTCCAAACAATGCAGAATGTCATAGTACATCTCTGCAGCAACACATGTTACCACAAGCCCAACCCACCTGTCCTGAAACCATATGGGCTCAAAGTCAAGGTTTCAGTCCTTATTTTCAGGCTGCTCACTGTACTGGGCACAGACTATCTAAAAACTTCAGATGGAAGATTGCAATTGCAGTCTCCCTCCTTGGCAAAATGGAGCTTACTACAATAAGTATAAAGTTCATATAGATGAGTGATCATGCAGTTCTAGAGTATATACATTCTTTTCCATGTAGTTCCCATGTTACTTGGAGGCTGTTATCTGGGTGGGGTGGATATCCCTGGTCAGTTATCTGGAAGAAGATATATCTAGTGGCTACAAGAAGAAATTAGTTCTGAACAGCAAAGCTCACGCCCAATACCCTGACCTTCATATTTCCCCAAGGATCTGCCTTGTTTGGGGTAGGTATCATGGCATTTTTTGTGGAGGGTAACCCCCATGTCCACTAGCATGATGTTTCTATACAAGACAGATCTTATTGAGTAAAACTTGCCTAATTTTCTGTCCAAAAGTTATTCTGTCCTTTGCCAGAGGAATAGATGAATTGGAATGGAGTGATAAGTTGCATGTTCCTTTTTGGCCCTATTTCTGCAACTTAGATGGTGGTATTACAAATGGTAGCCAGGCTTCAGGATTCTTGTTATGGCAGGATAAACCTCTCCTGTCTCTGTGTTCTGCCTATCACTTTCTACTAGTTTTCAAAGACCATTTTTCAACAAAACCGAACACATTTATTTTTCAGGCTCTCATGAGAACCTGACTCATAACATTTTTGTTGCACTTATGTGTACAACACTGACAAACAGCATTGTGTAACATGTAGCAAACAATGGCTTTGAGTGCCCACATGACCTTAAATATTTTAAAGAGAAAATTTAAGACTGTATTTTTGTTTAGCCTAGGATCCAAAAACTGAGCGCGCACAGTTTGCCAGTGCCCTACTGTTACTGAGTGCAACGTTTTTTTCTTGGAGCATACAAGACCCGTCTGCAGCAACCTCAGCCTGGTCACATAATAGTCCCCATTGACTGCTTCAGCAAACCTCCAATTTCATTTGTGTTCTGTCTTTCTTTGCTATTCTGTCATCAATGCCACATAAAGCCTTACAATATGAAGAATACAGTCATGTTTGTACAATGTTTTGCTGCAGGCCACAAGCTTCACTTGCATGGATAATTTAATACTTATAGAAAGATCCTCTCCAGCCTCCCAAAATAAAAGTATTTATCCTTTGTGGGAAATATATTGTGTGCTTAGCTCAGCAGTAAGTCTAAATTCAGTTTATAACTGTGGTAGCTCTGGTATCTCATTTTCTTGGCAAACTACAGGAGGACTTAAAAAAAGCAGAGGAAGCTTTTAATTTTTTTTCTGCAGTTCAAGGAAAGCAAACAAACTTTAACTTGACCTTTTGAGGAAACTGTAAAAATGATATCTCTTCTCTTGGGCACTCATTTAACATGCTAAGCAAGAGTGATAGCAAAAGCAAAAATATGTCACAGGGTGAGATATGGTCTGTCATTTAGTGTTCATCCTTTTTCAGACACACTGAACACATCTACATGAGACGCTAAAAGTGCAGTAGACTAGTTTTACTGTGCAGTAGTACATCATGGCAAAAGCCATGCTAATGTGCTAATGCACATTGGAATTAGTCTACTGAGCATTAGCATGACCCACAGACTGTGCACTAGTACTGCTGCATAGTAGAGCTGGTTACTGTGCACTGAGTTAGTACCTGTTATTACAGGTATTAAAGTGTATATGCCGTAACTATGGTACATTAATACACATGTAGATGTGCCCACTGGGTAAATTCCTGGTCCCAGTAAAGTCAATAGGAGTTTTACCACTAATTACAACATGGCAAGTCTTTCACCCAAGGAGCCTGCAATATTTATCTAGAAGATTTCAGAGAACTGGCTTACATGACAGCTCCACTTCTTGCTTCTAATATGACCAAAAGTCATGAGAAATACTTTCTGAGTGCATCTACAAGTGCAACTAAGGTGGCATAAGAAACTCTGGCACAGTTTGCACTGGAGTCAACTGCTCCAAGGCACAGCATCTACCCATGCACCCAGGACACAGCACTTTGAGCCAGGGTGGAGCAGGGTAGCAGAGGGCCCAAGGGGTCAGCTCTGGGCTCTGGTGGTGGCACTGGGCAGCACTGGGGCTGGATGGGACATGGGGATGCTAAAGTGTGGGGTTAGCCAGCAGGTTCATGCCCCAGGAGGTTTGTGCCTACAGGTGCATTTCAGCACATGTAAGTACTGCCTTTTGGTGGAGTTAATTTACTGCACCCTAACACTGGCACACATGTAGATGGTGATGGTGAGCAGGCTAATTACGGAGTTAATTAGCCTACTCTGCAGTAAAACTCATGTGTAGATGCACCCTCTAGGCACATCAACATGAGACATTAACTGTGCAGTTGACTAAGTAGATGTGCACTAACCATCCTAGCATCTACATGCATGCCCCTATTAGGCTGGAGTAAACTAATTTACTCCGTACCAGGAATAAAAAACTCTGCAGCTGTGCATGAGTAGATGTTGGAAGGGCTGGCTGGGGCATGAGGATGCTTCAGTGCAGGGTCTGCCTACTGGCTAGACCCGCACAACACGGCCCTCCCGTTTGTTTTGCTGCAGGGAGCAGGCCTGGCCTGGCAGGCTGAATCCTGAAGCTCCCTGCCCCCTGGGGCTGCTCTGACCTGGCTCAATTTCCTGCAATCCTGGGTGCGCATGCAGACTTGTGCCCAGCAGCAATAAACTCCAGGGTGAAAAGCTCTGAAGTTTATTGCTGCGCATTAATAGGCACGTGTCAATACACTGACTTAGTAGTATTTCAGTCCAACTTATGCTCTGCTCCTTCATTTAGAGGCACTGGGGTTGGGGGGAATCAAGGGCCACATCCAGACAAATGCGAATGTCTAGTAAGTGCAGCTACAGACCACACGTACAGATGCTTCCCATGCTGCTACCTTGCAGCACAGCAGGTTTTTTGATCCTGGAAAATCCCAGGGAAACAAGTGTCCATGCTTGTGTGGACATAACCTTGTTGTGCAAATACATTCTAAAGTTACAGAAAAAAGATTCAGAATTGACTTAAGATTTTTTTAAATTCTCTCTCTATTCACTCATCTCACACAGATTCCTAGTACAACAATGTCAATGCTACATAAGTGACTCTGCATACATCATGAAGAATAGTTCCTTATAAAAAATATTCTAAGGAAATTGTCCAGGGGGTTGGCAGGTTGTTGTCACTGATGTTATATTCACAGATGCATGAGATGGAAGTGGCCCTGAGCACCTGTAACTCCTTCTAAGATGCATAGGCAGACAAGGTTCCTTGGGTGAATTTGATATCTTTTATTAGACCAACCCAAATAGTTGGAGAATAGTTATTAAGCAAGCTTTTGGGTTCAAAAACCCTTCGTCAAGCTAAGGAAGTTGCAGCAGTTGGTGTGTGCTTTTCCTGGATGGAATGACAAGTCTAAGATGCATGGCCTTCAGGGTTGTTCAATATCTTTCCAGATCCACATCAAAGGGCAGATTTCCACACCCTAGACCAGGCTGGCAAGGAAATTTAACTCACATTTAAGTACAAAATAAATAGTCAGATATTTTCAAATTGGTCATTATTTAGGGGAGATGAGCTCTTTTAAAACCTGACTATTAATGCCTGAAAGGTTTATGAATACATCAGGTTGGGGAGACTTATTTGTCTGTATTGAAGTCCCATTACTGCTACATTCAGATGGCATGACTCATCATAAAACACACTCTTCCAGACATGAAATCATCAGAAGTTTGTCAGGATTCAATTGGGTTTTAATGTTCTCAGGGGAAAGACAGGTTTATAACACTGTCTTGAATGACAGTATGACAGGTTTTGTTGCAATGTGACCCACGGTATAACATCATAGAAAAATGCAACTTTCCCTGGAGAATAGATGTAAGCATGGCTCTACTATTATGCTTATTTATAAAAAAAAAAAAAAGGAACTGAAGTATGCAATATCTAGATTATTTTGGTTACTGGGAAACTGATTCTTGTGTGTGTTACACAGAAAGGTCCAATTCAGGCTATAGAAAGAGTTTGAATTAATATTTTGACTTCAGTGGCACTTAGGAGTTGTCCTGAATAAGAGCTGGTAATTCCAGTGACCTTGAAGATGCACTGCTGTAGATTTTAGGATCAGAATTCCTGTATCAGAATTAGAATGGGATCTTTACTTATAGACAGAAGCCAATGACTTTCCCTTGATAAACACTAGAGGTGTAACTTTAAATGTTTTGACACCTGGGCCAGCACAACTGCCAGGAGCTCTTGCATCCTTATGCAGGCTTCTGCTGACTCAGCAAAAGGACTCCCAGCATAAACTGGGCAGCAGCACAGGCTCCCAAGGAGTTGTCATTCCAGTCACCCCCAAGTTACAGTAGTGCTAAACACAGGCAGGTATTTTTCTGGTAACATCTGTTAGTCTGGAGACTTAGGAGTAAACAGAAACCACTTTGATAGGGAAGCCATACTACCTCCTCAGTCTTCCACTAGGAAGATTATAGATTAGAATATAACTGCCATGCCCAAGAGTAAACTTATACCCTATAGACTTTACATTGTTATTTTAAGCCCTCGAGCCTCAAGTAGAGTTATATCAGTATAAAAAAGTAATTGACCTGTTCTACTGCCACTGTGTAATAATGGGCTAATTGCAATTGTGATATCTTTTTACAGACCATATTTTGTAACTGAGAAAAAATGAAGTTGTGATGCCTCCTACTGGTTTGGTTTATATCTGCTATGCAAACCTGGGGAAATCTGTATTAATATATTTGCCATAAAATTAACAATTGCGTGCTAAATATTTTCCAGATGGGCGTGAACACATAGTCTCTGATCTGAAGAGCTTACACTCTAAGTAGATTTAAAAGAAACTTGAAGATGAAAACAGTATGAATGTCATGAGTGTATATTTAAAACAAGGGAACAGACATTTTGTACTGAAATATTGTGAACCAGATCAATGAAAATGACTTCTGACAGATTACTACTTTACATGTCATAACAAAACAGAATGAGTTTCTTAAAGGTATACTTATTTAACACTCAATAAGTTCTTTTTTATTCAAACGTTAATGTTGTTCCAAGCCAAAAAATAAGCAAATTAAATCATTCACATTCAAAATGTCACTTCCTTTCCACAATCTACACATTACACTTGGGCACGATTTTAAATTACCCTTGGAAGTAGACCCGATAACCAGGGATCCTGGTTTTCTCAGGGAAAAAAAAATTCAGATTAAAAAAAGTAACCCCAAATCCACATTTTTCTGTGATTAAAATTAAACACCACTATATACACCAACTGCTGAAACTTCCTTAGCCTGACGAAGGGTTTTTGAACCCGAAAGCTTGCTTAATAACTATTCTCCAACTATTTGGGTTAGTCTAATAAAAGATATCAAATTCACCCAAGGAACCTTGTCTGCCTATACATCTATATAACACTCTGGCTCTCTCTCGCTCTCTCTTACTCTCTCTCTCTTATCAGTATTTCATTTTAATCATGGAAAAAACGTGGATTTGGGGTTACTTTTTTAAGCCTGAAAATTATTTTTTTTATATCAGAGAAAACCTGGATCCCTGCTGATAAGTCACTGTTTTTATAGTAACAATTTATACATCAATGTATATGTCTGATTCTACATACTGTCGAGAAAGAGAACTATACAGCTGAATAGACATTCAGGAGCCACAAATATTCAAAAACGTTCCCATTGCTATCCATGACAAATTATGCATTACAGTGTTTCCTACAAACTGATCATTTTAATATAAGCTGACTGTTCTATCACAATTGCAATAGCCATTTGCCCCTGGCAGAAATGACCCTGGCTGAAATCTCTTGACTGTAGTATTAAGCTTCAGCCTCCAAAATGATTAACCCTACATCCATTTCTCTGCCTCAGGTTCATCAATGCTGTGCAGTGTGCTTTGACTTTGGGTAAGAGTCATCCATGATGCTTCTTCTGCAGCTCTTCTGAAACTTGGAGCCTTTCCAGCTAAGCTTGCCTTCCTTTTCTGACCTTAATTTATCCCAAGCTAAACTGGATCCCCTCCATTCCCATGAAAGCCTGTCCATTTCTTCCTATCCTGCCCAAAGCTTTCTTTTCATTACCCTTTTGGATTCTGTGAGCCTGTCCCACTTCTACCACCTCTTTTTTTCGTCTTTTCTGCTAACCCTACTTGAGGCAAACTGGATTTCAAGACTTCAGCACAAAGATTTTTCAGCTTCACCGATGACCATTATGGTTAAATGACAGATAACTGTTTCTGCTCTGGGAAGGATGCTAGGCAGCCTTTGTAATCAGTGTTGGATATGCATTAACATAGAGGCATTAAAAAAATAACAATCTCTTAATACCAACTCCATAATATCAACCAGATTGTTTAAACTACACGTAGAGGTCCTAAGCCATCACAACAACCCTATTTGTTGATTTCTGGTAATAATTTGACAGCCCAATTCTACAAGTTGTATTTGACTTTAATGGGACTACTTAGGAGGAGTATTTCTCCATAAAGAAGGGAAAATGTTACTTTGATGAGCCAAAGGGTGTAGGCAAAGATGACAAAGTAATACATAGCCAACTGTGGCTATTTGGTCTACCACATAAGAGGGATTTTTCTTGAGTGTATCTAAGGTTTTAGATGCTTTATACTTAAGACAGTCGTTAACACCTGTGCAATCTTAGTGCAAAGTAGATGTCAAGCATTCTCATTCTGCACATGTGAATAATGATACATAACCCAATGAAGAATCAGGATCTCTGTATGTTTTGTTTATGGTGGAAGGAAATCATAAAGTAATGTCCCCCAAAGCCAACCAAGCCCTGAGCCACAAGCAAGTTAACCACAGACACCTGAGGCCATTTTGAGAGGAAAAATGGCCTCAGGTGTAGCCATCAAAAAAAAGTGATATCTTCTCTTATTTGAACCCCAACTGAAATTAATAGAATTACACCAGATTTACACTAATATATTTAACTTTGGTCCAGAAAAAAAGAGTTTCTTTATTGGATGGGATACTAATTTGGAAATCAGGATACATAGGTCTTATTTCATTGGCCTACTTTGTGATTTTGTCACTTCAACCATCTATGTCATTTTGCTTGCCATGTATACTTAGACTAGTGGTTCTCAATTTTGTTAAACTGAAGGCACGCCTTGGAAAAAGTTGGCTCACAGATTTCACTCATTTTCTGACTACAGAAAAAAATTAAGCAATTCTTCTCTTGAAAAGAACTCAGAAAGACTACAGCAAGCCAGAGTGTTTTTGACACTAGAATTTGAAATCCTATTTCAAATCTCTGGGCATTTTTACACATGCTCTGGGATGGAGAGGGGGCTCCCAAGAGATGCTCTAATTAAAACGCCCACAGTCTCTTGTGCATTCAGTGTCCCACATTTCAAATGGTGGAGGGGGTGTTCAACAAGCTTTAGTTACAGTGCCCCCACCACCATTTTGAAATGCAGGGATGCTGAATACATGAGATGCTGCAGCACATTGGAGTGTTCTGATTAGAACGCTCTAGCAGACTCAATTAATAGAGTCTGTTCAATTAATCCATAGGTGCGTAGATGCATGTGTACAGATGGCTTCTGGGTGGAAATAGACATAACCTGTTTGCCGCCATAAACAAAAATTATGGCAGCACAGTGAAAACAGAGACATATATGCCTTCTGTTGTACCAAAAAATGCTCATATATGTGACTGTAAGAGAAGGTAGTAACAATGCTTTATGTTATGTATTGGAGCTGATTGCACTCCAACATATATGTCTGTTTCTAGCCTCTGAGCTTATCTTGTGAATCATGCGTAGGTTTTTGCACATTTTGTACAGCAGGGTACAAGGTTGTATTGTACCTAGTTGCACTCCTGGAAGAATGTTACAGTACCCAGGGTGCTATGGTTGAAATATAGTAGGGTATTTAGAGCAAGAAGCATCTCAAAATATATTTATGCAGCGTCTGATAATAAACTGAACTTAATCAGGGCTCTTGTTGTGACCATAAAACAAACAAACAAAAACCTCAAACTGCATTTTATGACACTATTGTATTTATAAGTTTAAGTGCTTATATTTTATTATTAACAGAAGATATTTACAATGTTTGGAAAAGTAGAAGCTACACTGGCTAAATATGAATTTTATCCATTTCTTTATTAGCTAAGGATGGATTTGATAGTAATTTTAAGAACATTGCTATACCCTATATTTATGAAAAAGGTGTTAGTTCATATTTCCAGCAGAAGTAGAAAAAAAACCCACAATTTTTATTAAATAGCTTTTTAGGAATTAAGTTAATTCTTTCAAAACCCATTTCTTCAGTTTTTCAAATATGCCAGTAATATTATTTTTCAAAGTCCTTAGAAAATAGAAAATTATGATTTTTAATAAAAATGTGTGCGTGAGAAATGAATGGCATCACTGACTTACTTATTTTTAACCATGCTGACAGGCTAAGGGCTATACTAATAAGATCAGTGCAATATGGAATGGTCCTCTAAAAAAGTTCCTAGTTCTGGACATTGTTCAGTGGGAGACTATCATCCTCTCTAAGGATACTGAGATGCTGCCACAGATTCAGTGTGTCTCCTGCAGGTGAAAAACACAAAGGATATACTGAAAACTGGGCACCTGTGTGATGATAGCAAACTGAAACTTACGGAAGCCCTACTATCATGCCAGCCTTTGAGTTTTTCAGATGCAGGAGCTGGAACAAAGAACAGAAGAGAAAATTACAACAGGTAGTGTGAGAAATGCCTGTCTAAATGGCCTCTGCAGTTTTCCTTATTTCAAAGGAAACAAATATTTTTTGGTGTATAAGTCCCATATGTTGCTTTTTCACATTTTTTTCATAGGAAGAGAAAGAGTCTTTAAAGATGCAAAGAGGGATTATCAAGGGCAAAATAAATAACAGTCCTGATGAGTGATAAAAAGGCAGCAAGGGAGAAGCTAATAAAAACACCAAGCAATCCTCAGTAGGATACGGGAGAATGTTCAACGCTGAAGCTCGATCAATTCAACAGGGAGCATATGTACCTGCCCCTGCACATGGTGGGCTGATGTCACTGAATCCTAACATATCAACAATGCAGGGAGCTGCATGCATGCTACCTAACTCCAGGAGAAGGGCAGGGTCATGGATACCCCTCCTCCCCCTTCCCTTCTTATTGCCTTGGCTATGCAGCCACATAGTTACTTGCTGCTATGGCTACTGTTGAGGTCTCACTAGTCAAGTTACGGAGAGCCAGGATACAAAACTCTTTTTTGAGGATTCTGCCTTTTGCATGCACATGCATAATTCTAGGTATAAAAATGTACAGCAGCAACTACGTGGACTTGGAGTGTCACGTGCAGCAGTTGGATGCTCCTTAGAGCAGCGTGTGGGGGTTTATGGGAGGAGCCTGATGTAGTTAACTTATGATAGGGGAAGTGGCAGGAAGAATCAAGAGAGGTAGGCAGGATTGGGAGGTGGTATTTATGGGTCTATGGGGTGGGGGGCGATTGGTGGGATCAGACGGCTGTCATGCCTGTAGGCAAGAGTTGTTGGCAAGAGCTGGGGAGAGGGTTGCCCAGTTTGGGCATGTGGCTCATTATGAAAGTGTTCCCTTATTATTTTTTTCCAGCACCAATGTTAAAGCATCCATACGTAATAGTGCAAATAATCAGTGGCAGTTGGTCTTATCAGGCAACAACAAAACAAATTTTATTTTACAACATTAATTACTATTTAAATGTTATTAAATACCATTAGCGCTCTGGTAATGAGTAACGGTACACTCTGTACAAACAGATAAAGCTGCTTTTACCACTCTTGAAGCCAAGGTTCTGTGTTGAAGCGCATGTACTCAGCGGAAAAAGGATATGATTACTGAGATAAAGCCAAATCACACATTAAAGTCATTAAGGGAGAGGCTAATTTTATTTAAACTGAGAGTGTACCTAAATAAACCACAGAGATTGTACCTAAAAAAATCTCCAAATACATCAGGGTTACTAACAGTTGGAAGTAGGAACATAGCTGACTTCCCATTTCTAATGTCCAGTGAAGCATTCATTGGGGCAGGATACTGAGTTTATCCCTCATTTATCAAGATCACTCTCTCTCTGCGTCATCATCCCTCTCAGGTTATGTGTGTAACGTGGATGATACAGAGGGTACATCGTACTGAATGGTAAAATAAGTTTGTGTTTCTGAAATCCAGAAGTAACAAAGGGGTAATCTTTCAATAAATTGGGTTATGCCTCACAACTTGCTGAGAAATGACTGAGGGTCAGAAATGAAGGAAGATCACTGAAAGAACTCCTAAAGATCACCAAGAAAACTCCTAAACCAGATATTTTCTAATAAAAAGAGAAGCTAAATTCTGTAAAATTAGGGAACTATTGCCTCCCTGGACAGGTATATAAGCTTTACAGTCAAATTCTGTATTTATGAAAAAAGCTAAATTGCAATAGCTTTGTAAAATGAAGCCATGTAATATATGCAGAATATGTAAAGTCCAAGCAAAATGGGTGCACAAGTATAACTGAAAGCAGTGCACAAACCCTAGGCCCTCAAAGTTAGTGTATAGATGTCTGTTGCCCAAGCTAAGATGATATTCACTGTGCTTATATTGGCTATAGTATATGGTCATCCAGTAAAGACCCACACACTTTTTGAAAATGACTCCCCCATTTGGGGAAGCTCATCCAAAACAGGTGACATTTCCCAAGAACAAGTTTCCAGGTTAACATGTGCCCTTTACTTGCTTGGGCCATCAAAACTAAAAGCCTGTATTTCTGCTACACGAGCTGTCTTCATGCAGCTGGTAGTCACTATCTTCTGATATATGCCAAGTGCTTGGGGACAGTGTGTGTGTGGCGAGGGGGAAGGGGGGGGCAAATATTCATACATTCCTAGAGGGTTTGCACAAGCTTCCTGGTACTGCTGAGCCAGCATGCCTCAACCCCTTCAGCAAGGATCTATGATAAAAATTAAAGGTTAAGCTTTAATAATAATTATAAAAACACTGAAGATCCATACAAAATAGCACTTTACATCTGCAGTTCTCAAACTGTTTTACTATTATGTCTGTTCTACAAATTGAGAAACTGAGGCACAACTCAGGATGGTTATACAGTCAGTCAACAGCAAAGTCAGGGATAGATCCCAATTCTTAGTCTAGTGCCTTACTCACCCGACCAAAACATAACGTGTGATTTCTATTGGTACCTGGACAATGTCTGCCACAAAAAACTCCCCAAGCCCCTATAGTTCCAAATACTGAAAAGAGAAACAAATCACCAAAGACCTACCATACTTCATGCCAGAAAAACTGGAACTATGTAGAAATGGGGTGCCAGGAAGAATGGCAACGAATGGTGATTTTGTAACTTGTTCACTATGACTGAGACTGGGACAATCCACTAATTTCATGAAAAGCCATCAGAAGTTAATTTATGTGCTCTACAGATGGAAAAATCTGCATTTTTTCTGCATACAATCACTTCTATTAGCACTAATGGAAATTATGTGGGACTGTCTTGAGAACAAATCCTGCAAATTGTTTTGGAATAAAACAAATATTAGAATCATAAATTCTCACCCACAAAGAGTTTACTTTTCAGAGTTGTCTTTCAAGTCAAATCAGATTTTTTAATAAGGAACCACACCGAATGTGAAATGTCAGAAGCATAGGCTCCCTGTGGAGGGGAAGGGGCAGGCACCGTGTCTTGGGAGTTCCCACCATGAGTCTGTGGGGAAAGGGCAGCTTTCAGAAACTAGTTAACCCTAGTGGATTCTCATTAAGAAGAAAAGTAACCCCCAAATAAAGACAAGGAGTTGATTGCCAGGGAACTGAGTGTTGTTGGATGGTGTGGTTATCACTTTATGATGAAAGAGGAGAGTGACTGGACTGCACTGGGCACTGAACCAGAGGAAGTTGATCCAAAGAACTTTTTGGTGAGAGATCCAGATCAGATCAGTAGCTATTTGAATGGATGGTGCAGGCATCAAGAATTAGGAACCCAGCCTTCAGTGGGGTCATAGTACATTAACATTACTGACTACAGGAAGGGATTTGTTCTTAGCCCACAGGGGATAAAGAAGACAAGAAGGGACAATGACTAAATCAGGTCAGAGAATGCTAATCTTTATGCACTGGGAACATTGAATCATTTCTTGGAAATATGCATAT
This sequence comes from Alligator sinensis, assembly GCF_000455745.1. Classification (NCBI taxonomy): domain Eukaryota; kingdom Metazoa; phylum Chordata; order Crocodylia; family Alligatoridae; genus Alligator; species Alligator sinensis. The sequence goes on from NW_005842274.1 coordinate 1,075,708, forward strand.
ACACATTCCCACTGGAGTCTTTGCTTAGTGGTCTTCCCGAACATACATTTCCTGGAGTTAGTCTCTTTTTCCCCAAAAGAGATTAGAACTGATCATGGACACATGCGGTCTCAAGTGCGTGGGCTTAGAGCCTGGGTTTCTCTCAAACAATCCTGAGGGGGTGCCCTGCCATCTGACATAAAAGAGAAAAGGTCAAAGAAAAAGAGATTATTAAACTCAAAGCTATCCTTGCCAAAAAAAAAAAAAAAGAGTGGAAAGATACAATAGAGTAGGCTGTCATAGCATCATTTCAGCCAGTTCAAGGCAGAAATCCTGCTTCTTACCTTGATAAACTGTGAGTAATAGGTCAGGAGTCAGCTGCTTCCCTTATCAGCACCAGGAGCTTAAATGTCAATGATTAAGCGTTTCCATGGAGATCCCTCTGAGTTTCACAAACGTGGGCACTTTATTTACGCCTACACTCTGTAGGATAAATGATAATGACGGTGTGTTTTGTTGTGCCCTATCATATCTAAAGCACACGGTGCAGCTGGACACTGAAACGCTGTATTGGAAGACAGTGCCAGATCTCTGTGATGTAAAACACACCTCTTCATTTTGATTTCTACGAACTGTGTTTTGCAGAAAAAAGGGCTAGGTTTGTTACAAGACATTTTGGGGAGACAACTCCAATATGGAGCTTCTAAACATCAACAAATACATTATTTCAGGAGAATAAACTAGGTAACACATCAACCATATGACTGACATAGAATTTGCATAGTTTACTTGCTAATGCATTTCATCTGAAGAAACAAAAGATAATTTAATGATTCAGGTATTTTGTTTGCCCCAAACTGGTTCACTGCACAATCTGATTATTTCATAAAGCAAAGGCTTTACACATATTGAGTGACTGTAACTTTGCTCTTACCATTTATGAGAATAACTGAAGGTTAAATCATTGCAAAAGTTCTTGGTGGTTACTTATTCCACCTTTAAACAAACTCATTTCAGGTATCCCTTTGAGTTCCTTGCCCAAAAGTTCATAAGCCCCCAAATTATGCTGAAAAACTGTTGTGTAGCAAATGAATTTCAAAGTGATATATGTACATTTTTACCAAAAAAATCTTGAATTTTGACTTCGTATGATATGTGCCAGAAACATTTCTGCCAAGGGTCTGGGAAAAAAAATATTATGACCCTTAAGATCAATCATAAGTCATCACTGCATATTGGATGAATCTTCGCAGACTTCGTTTCAATCCATATTTTTTTTAAATTGCAAAATGTTTATTAAGCAGTTTTGAATAACAAAGAAATCTGAAGAAACTGCAATTTGTTGACACATAGGCTACAAGCAGAAGCAAGGCTAACATCTATTGGCTAAATTTTACCAACCTATACACTGTCACCGTGTCACCGATTACTCGGTAAACATGTGCTGTAAAGGCCGGCTCATGAACTATGTTCCCTCTTTCTGCTACAGACATTCATTTAGGAAAGGGTGCGATGATCCTTTCAAACTTGTAATAAGCACTTCCAAAACTGGAATTCCCTGACACTCTCCCCACAGACCATACTATCTCTGGCTTTACAGAGGTATATAGGGAAGGAAAGGATGTAAGAAGTCTTCTTGCTTTTTGGGAACTCGTCATGAGATCCACAGAAAACAGATGTCCCTGTTTTGCAAGGCACAGGGATTATCATTGCCTTGCACACTCTTCCTGCATGCAAGGAAACTCAACAGCCCATGCCAGCTGAGCCCCACTTCCTCCCCCTGCTTCCACTATGGCACATGTCTTCCCTGACTCAGGGTAGCAACTAAATCTATATCAGACTTCTTACTGAACAGCTGGGTCATAGCCATGTTTTGCCACATAATTCCTGGAACTACAACTATCCATGATGGCATTTCTGGGAATGGGAGTACAGCACTATTAACTCTGATTTAGTGTACCGCTTAAATGAAATCCTTCCAGGAAGTATGGCTTATCCATAGGAAGATGCAGCTATTTAAATATTCAGACATCTCAGTAAAATCTGCTAAAGCTATTGTTTATATTTTGGGAAGATAGGAAAATCACTTAGGTGAGGGCAGTAATTCAGATGTATTAAGAAACACAGATAGTCACATTTGTTAAAATAAACCTAGATTTGGCGTACGTGTTGCTGAACCTTGTTTGACGCCAAAGCATATTGTATAAGTGCTTGAACAAATGCCAGACAGAGAATTCTTAATTAGGTTTACAGTGACTTCCACAGACTACTCCTGTCATTAATGATGCCAATGAATTTGTCAGTCATTAAGGTGGATTTTTGTGATGAGTATCCTTGTTTTTATAGAACTGAACAAAAACCCAGATTCATTTTGTATTGCAACAAAAATAATTCATAAAGGGCTTGAAGTGGATGCATCAGAGTACTGTTAATAAGAAACAGAGCTTTTCATCTCACATTTAACTAAGCTGGTTCTGATTCATGTTAAAAATGCCTGAAAGTCTTTCCGACTTAATTGCTGTTTTACACAGATTTGTGTAAACTGAGTTGGTGATTTTAACCCAGAGGACAGCTGCCCACCTTGCAAATAAATGCACCCCCTGTTCATCCTGATTGGCATGTTTGATAGAAGTATCAATGGAGAAGCAAATGACTGACTAGATAGGGAAACTGAACTACTCTCTGACTTTCAGGGCAGGATTATGGAAATCTAGTGTAGTTTAGCTAGGAGAATAGAAAAACCTGGGATTCATGAATGCTGAAGTATATTATATTAAGGAAACATGGATTGGAAACACATTTTTCCCCCCTAGATGTGTATTCTAATCACTGAGTTGTTGAATCATTGACATATTCTCTTTTTCAATTTCTCTCTTGTCTCTCTTGGTTACCCAATTTAATTATTCCATGCAAAGCAGTCCGGCTTCAACAGGAGTTCTGAGAACCCTGAGTACTCTTTTAGTAGACAGGAGATGTGGGTTAAAAGTCCCACCAGATTAAAAAGAGTCTTCCACATCCTGAGCGAGTGCTCCAACAACCAGTGGCAACCAGGTAAAATGGCACTAGAAGTGATGCTGCCTCTTGCTTTGCTATGTTTTGGTCTGATCCAATAGGTATGCTTTGAGACTAGGTAGGACTCTGTAGGCAAGACAAGTGAAGGAATGCTTAGTATATGAATCCTGCCAGAGTTTAGGTATGAGCTGGGTACCTAGCTGTTCAACACTGTTGAGATTTAAGGAGTTCTATTATGCCCTAAAGCAGAAATTTAGGCACCTGGGGAAGCTTACTGGTGGAAACCTCCTGGGATAGGCAATAGCTGAGTGGGGCTCTAACGATTCAAATTTTGGACTTAAACGCTGTGTTCCCAACCTATCCTAGCAAGGAAACTCCCAAGCACATCCAGTCCACCTGCTCTGGCTGCCACATGTTAAACCTGGAAATGTTTTGGTGAAGCTGTCCAGGTAATCTACACAATAACCCAACTTTCAAGCATACCGGAGACAACTTCAAGGGGCAGAGGGGTGGCCTACAGTGCATTTTCCAGTTTGTCTGTGTAGGAGTGGGAGTGCATGAGTGAGGTATACATGCAACTCACTCCCAGAGTACTTCGGGAACATGGTTCAGAGATACCTCTTGAAATACAACCAGGCTTGCCAAAAACTGTCAAGTATATTATTATTATTGTTGTTGTTATTGTCATTGTTATTATTACTATTGCATTTACTATTATGGCTCAGCCTGTGTTTGCTAACTAATTATATTTGAAACCAAACTAAAGCTCAGAGTTTTGACTTGGAAAACCATGTAGTTAAGAAAAAATATATATACATATGTTAACAGTTAACCGTGTCATCTTCCATGCGTCTCCAAACCAATCCTGATAAATGGGTTGGCATTTCAGGCACCCAGAGGCAACCAGGGATATACCATTGAGATTGTGCCCTGTTGTACAATATCTTTCATAGGAAAACAAAATCTCCTGGATTTGATACATCTTATTTCATTAAGATTCAGAAGTCCAATTTGATCTAGCTATTTGGACCTCATCTTTCCTTTCCAATTGTAAATCTATGCAACAGATAATTATAAAAGTAAAGATGAATACCTGACATTCTTTTCAGATTCATCTTTAGATAGAAAACAGAACCCTACACATACCAAACATACCTTGCAAAATGGCAAGCCATCTCTTTCCAATTTATTCAAAGGGAGCGTGTAGGTAGCTATTCGTAGTTTATTGCTTTTAAGAAAACAAAAACTTTGTTCTGTGACTCAGACCTTAATATCATATATATATTTATTTACACTTATTTATTTCATAAGGCTCTTGAGAGCCTCACAGGAATTGTTCAGAATTTTCAATGTAATACTTTATATTGGGGGGTTTTTGGTCTTATAGTGCACTGCTGCAAATATGGCAGATGATAATAAAGTACCCTATTGGATCAAGAGCTTACATGGCCTACTTCTTAAAATTCTAATCTGGAAGATGAAATTGTAGCTATTGATCTATTTCAGGAGATACATTAAAAGCCAGACACTTCAAATAAACCAGCAACTTTTATGGTATGAACACAGCATTAAAAGGAGTTTCCATACAGACCACATCATTAGTGCACCTACTTCAACAAAGTGAACACAACAGCTACTGATAGTTTAGAGAAGAGAACTCTTCAGCCCCACAACCTCATCACATGTACACATGCACTCCCAAAACTTAATATTCAGCTACACAATTTGTACAACTTTAAACTATAGACAAGGAACTGAAATTCCATTTTTAACGATGTGGTAAAGATTTATACCTGGGAATATGTTGGTAAGACACTGTAATGTTTTGTCTGCCAGGCAGTAGTTCAAGACTGTATTATTTCTTTATGCAATTATTCAATCTTTTAAACTGGTTTCCTCATTCACCTGAATATCCTGAATTTCTAGGTTTATGGAATAAAATACATACAACAGTGCATATACAAGTAATCATTTCCTTTGATCTGAATTCAGAACAGGAACAAACTACTAAACAAAAATATAGGAAAAGGTAACCCCTGTACTGGAAAGCTTTCCATCTAAATGCAAAGAAAAAAATAAGATAAGCAGTAACGCTTTGCAGCTACAACATATTTTTATATAGCAGCAAGAGTAATGTAGAACAAGAAAGCATTAAAGAATACCCTTATATTTATACTGAGGTTCCATTAATACGGGTATTCTCTGTTGATATTACAGAACCTTTTTCTCTTAAGTATCACACAAGAGACAGGCAATGCAAATGAAACGTCTTTATAGAAGACAGCTTGTTGGCTCTGCTCATACTTGTGTGGAAGTACAGCATCTGGCACCTTTCTGTGTATTGTACAAGAACTTCCACAATCAAAAACAATTGGGTCTTCTATTTTGGAATGGGTTGTATAAGAGAATCTTACTGACTTTCACTATAACCCAAACTCGGTCAGATCCTGGTCTCACTTTGTTCTGTTTACACTGCTCTGGCAATACAAAGTGATGGACTGCTGACTTAAACAGGGGAAGCTAAGTTGGTATGAAGCTGGACTAGTCAAGCTCTGTTTTTCCCTAATATTTCCCTAAATTGTTCTGTGAATTTGCCAAATTCTTCAAAAAAAGTTCATGGTCCTGCCCTCACTTTGCTTCTTAGTAGACTATGGTCTCATTCTGTAGGCAGATAATCTCCTCTCACTATATCATGGGTCATCTGAACACTTCATATCAATGTTAACATTCTTCTCAATATATTAGCTGCTGCCACCCCTGAGTATATTGCCCTTGATACTCTTTGGCAGTAAAAAACCCAAGAACAAAAAATATGAACAGCATCAACTTCTTGTCATCAACCCATTTATCATGTTGTTGGCATTAACTGGATGTCATGCTGTCCCCTACAGCTAATTTTGAAATCACGTCCAGCCACTGTGAAGAATAGAAGTGGATCCTGTTTAGCTTGCAGCCACTCTGCTAGATTTTCAGTGTTCAAACACAAAGACTTCATATAGACATTACAGCCAGAACTTGGGGTTTTAGATCAGGTTAAACATGGTCTCTTGATCTAACTTAGTAATTAGATAGGTGCTAAGAGCCTAACTTAAGGTAAATTGGGAGTGGGGGAAGGTTGGGTGGGATGGCAGAGGTTAACAGGGTCTGTGGGGAGTTTGGGGAATTGGGGCCTACCAGGATTTGTGGGGAGGGCTTGGGAGGATCAGGGGGCTAGCTGGTTCTGCAGGGGAGCTTGGTGGGGAGGGAGTCAGGGGGAATTGGCAAGATCAAAAAGGTTCTCTGATCCCACCCATCCCCCCAGGACCCTCCCCCAGGGCTCCCCAATGTCACTGAATTACCCTCAATCCCACAGACCACAGGGGGTAGTTTAAATGGTGTTCACCCATCCTAAGAGCCTGACAGAAGTGGCAGTGGCAGTCAGGCAGGGTGGGGGGGGGGGGGCAGACAGGTTGAAGGGACTGGGGGCTTCATGGGTGGGGTGGGGGGTTAGAGACAGGATCAGAAGGCTTTTTCCCCACTAAGGGGGCTATTTTTAGCCTCCCAACTCTCAGATGAAGAATCCCTCCTCTCCTCCCCAGTGAACCAACCTTCCCTGATCAATGGTATAGAAACAATGGAACCTTGGGACAGTACCCAAGGAGGACTATACCACAATGGCCTGCACTTGTAGGGGGCAGATTAAAAAGGCTAAGGCAGTGACTAAATTTAAACTAGCAACAGAAATCAAGGGCAATAAAAAGTCCTTCTTTAGGTATGTAGGGAACAGGAGTAAAACAACGGGAAGTGCGGGACCATTGCTTAACAACTCAGGACAGCTGGTTACTGACACTCAGGAGAAAACTGAACTCCTGAATGACTACTTTGCTTTGGTATTTCACCAGACAAAGGGTAAAATCATACTAAATAAATTTCAGAATGGGCATGGTGGGAATGACCGCCTTCCTACTGTTGACATTGAACTGGTGCCTGATCAGTTAGAAAAGTTAGACATTTATAAGACAGCAGGACTGGATGAACTTCATCCAAGAGTACTGAAGGAGCTGGCTGAAGTCATCACAGGACCTCTGGCGAAATGCTTCCAAAACTCGTAGTGCTTGGGGGATGCCCCTGAAGACTGGAAGAGGGCCAATGTTGTGCCCATGTTCAAGAAGGGGAAGAGACAGGACCCAGGCAACTATAGGCCAATTAGCCTAACTTCTACTCCAGGGAAAATCCTGGAAAAATTCATCAAGAAGTCAACATGGGAGAGGCTTGCAGAAGGTAGGATACTGAACGACAGCCAGCATGGCTTCATCGTGGGCCAGTCTTGTCTTACCAAAATAATCTTCTACAACCAGGTAACTCGCCACCTGGATGAGAGAGAGGAGGTTGACATTGTATAACTAGACTTCCAAAAGGCCTTTGATCTGCTATCCCATAATGTTCTGATGGGAAAATTGGAGGATTGCAGGCTTAACTGCTTGACAGGCGTGTAGGAAGCTGACTGTGGGGTAGGACCCAGAGAGTTCTAATGAGCGGATCTGTGTCATCGTGGTGAGAAAGGGCTAATGGTGTCTCTCAGTGGTCCGTGCTTGGTCTAGTGCTTGATCTTTATCAATGATTTGTATGTGGCGGTAAAGAGCTGATTGGCCAAATTCATGGACGACATCCAGTTATGGGGGAGTATGGTCACACTTGAAAATAGGTTGCAGATTCGGCAGATGTAGACAGGCTGGTAAGTTGGGCAGATCGGAACCAGATGAAGTTCAACATTGAGAAGTGTAAAGTGCACTATCAGGGGACAAATGATCCCCAACATACTTACAGGCTGGGTGGCACCAAACTGACTGGCACCATGACTGAAAAGGACCTAGGGCTAATAATAGACCATAGTATAAACATGAGCCATCAGTGCAATGCTGTAGCCAGCAGGTCAAACAATGCACTGGCATGCATCAACTGATACATCTCAAGGAAAACCAAGGAAGTGATTCTTTCTGTTACTCAGCATTGGTGAGACCACAGCTAGAGTACTGCATCCAGTTCTGAGCACTGCACTTCAACAAGGATGTGGAAAAGCTTAAGAGAGTCCTGAGAAGAGCTACTTGTATGATCAGAGACTTGCAAGGCAAGCCATATGAAGAAAGGCTGAGAGATTCGGGTCTCTTCAGCCTAAAAAAGAGAAGGCTGAAAGGGGACTTGGTAGAAGCTTACTGCTACATGAGGGGAATCCATCAGGGGCTCAGTAAGCAACTATTTACTAGGGCATCTGAAGGGAAGATGAGGAGTAATGGGCACAAACTGCTGAAAGATCATTTCAGGCTTAACACTAGCAAAAACTTCTTCACAATTAGCATGTCCACACTGTGGAATAAACTCCCTCTAGATGTGGTGCAATCACCTACCCTGGAAATCTTCAAGAGGAGACTGGAGAATCGCTTCGCTGGGGTCACCTGACCCCAGATGTCTTTCCTGCCTAGTGCAGGGGTGCTGGGCCCGATGAGCTTGCAAGGTACCTTTCAGCCCCTTACAACCTATGACTCTATGATCCTACCCACCCTTGCGTCACCCTGACATTAGACATTCCATTAGTTCCCAGCAAATACTAGTAAAAC
>NW_005842274.1:1084347-1106308 GCF_000455745.1 Alligator sinensis
GGGCTAGGTCCTGGGGCCAGTGGCTGGGTTTCCCAGTCACAGGAGCTGCATTCTGAACAGCAGTTTAGTTAAATTGGTCTAACTGTACCTGATCTAACTTAATGCACCTTCAAAGTACAGTTAAATTAGATCAAGTTGTGCATTTTTGCCCTATCTAACCTTCCTGGAACTTTTAAACTGTTCACACTTAGAAAAACCTAACTAGGAATCCACGTATAAACTCCACATGTGGGTGAACTAAATTAGATCAGGTGGCTATATTTAATGCAATCTAACCTCCCATAACCTCCCCATATGTCTGTACATACGCAGAAATAGGCAGTACAGTGAGGTCATTTGTGGGGTTCATTCCTATTTTCTTCCAAAGTAAATTTTCATTTTCTCTTTTAATTGCTTGGCTGCATATCCTTGCATGTGTCACATTTCTTACCAGGCCTCTGAGAACCTTGTTCAGGTTTTGAAATTAGAGACATTTTAATGGAAGTGTGGTTAATAGGAATACCCACTTCTTTTGAAATTACAATAGTTTATGAAATTAGATTGAATCACCAAAATTTGGTTTGAAAGAAAAGCAAAAACAAACAAGCAAGCAAGCAAGCAAACCAAAAGCCTTCTGAAAATGTTTAAATTGGACATTTTCAAAATAAAATGTTTCCAACTTTTTGAAATTTTGAAATGACCATTTCAAAATATTTTTATTTTGCATTATACATTACATTATTGTAGATACGTTATACCGCTAGTGGTGTTGCTATTGTTTTATAGATAATTTGGATCCCAAATGGTATTCTTGAAACCTGTGCTTACTTGCTGGTGTTCAAAATGTGATGAAGTAGCTCAATTCTTTATGCAAAACATTTTTTCCAATATCTGTCTTCTGGAATTTAATACTGATGACATTTTTGTTTTTGCCAAGTCAGGTACTATTTCTTTAACCGCAGGCATTTGGTAGTGAGCTCTTTGTAGCACTAGGTTTAAATGTCTGAGAGCTATGAAAATACACAGCTTACTTGGCTTCTCAATGTCTACCTTATGACTTATCCTACTGTGACTGGAGCAATGATGCTTTCTTTTACTTTTTTGTATTGCCCCCATTCTTTTTTCCTTTAAATTAATAGATAGTCTGCAGGGTGGGCTTTCTATTGGCTGAACTATTTTTAGCTATTTTCAGGTACAATCATCAAATCATAGAAAATTAAGGTTGGAAAGGACCTCAGGAGGTTATCTAAGCCAACCCCCTGCTCAAAGTAAGATCTTCCCCAACTATATCATTCCAGCCAGGGCTTTGTTAAGCTGGGCCTTAACAACCTTGAAGGATGGAAATTCCATCACCTCTCTACATAACCTGTTCCAGTGCTTCACCACCCCCTAGTAAGAAAGTTTTTCCTAATATCCAACTTAAACCTCCCTTGCTGCAACTTGAAACCATTGCTCCTTGTTTCATTAATTGTCATTACTGAGAACAGTCTAGCTGTTTGGGTAGTTAAAGGCTGCTATCAAATCCCCCTCAGTCTTCTCTTCTCCAAACTAAATAAACCCAGTTCCCTCAGTCTCTCCTCAGAAGTCATGTGCCCCAGCCCTCAAACCATTTTCATTACCCTCCTCTGGACTTTCTCCAACTTATCCACATTCTTTCTATAGTGGGGGCCCAAAACTGGACACAGTAGTCCAGATGTGGCCTTACCAATGCAGAATAGAGCAAAATAATGACTTTCCTTGATCTGCTGGCAACATTCCTACTAATGCAGCTCAGTATGCTTTTAGCCTATTTGACAACAATGTCACACTGCTGGTTCATATTCAGCTTACTGAATATTCACTTTAACTCCACAACCTTTTCTGCAGAGCTACTGCTTAGCCATTCAGTCCCTTGCCTGTACCGGAACATGGGATTGTTCTGTCCTCAGTGTTACCAAATTTCCCCATTACTTTGGGGTGTGCTCATTTATTAGGGATAGTTTCTAGGGTCTTGGTGATTCTGTCAATGTGCTGCTTGTGTTGCTATACAGAGCTGTATTTCTCCCTTCTGCAAGCCCTCACCCCCAGTGGAGCTATCTTGCAGGACTCAATCTCAATGGGACTGGGTTCCTCCAGTCACCAAATCAGTCATACACACAAACACACACAAATTAACGTGACACGTCTGACCTGGCCGGGCTGATCAGCATGGACAGGCTGACACCCTCATATGCTAAGAATCAGTTCATAAGAGCAACAATAAAATGCAGTCAGACACAAGCACACAGGTGAACAGAATCCCTCTGAATCCAGCTGGGTGTCCAGCTGACACCCTCATGGGCCAGCATTCAGTTCATAAGGGCACGTCTGAGTCAAACTGGGTCAATCAGCCTATACAAGCTGATCCCCTTATGTGTTTCAAACTCAGCACGTCCCAATCTTTGGCCTCTTGATGAGCAGACCCCACAATAATTTGGGCTTCACAGGGATCTTTAGCATAGGTAAAAGAAGCGTTGCTGCAGAGCACAGGAGGAAAGAGAAGCAGAGAAGGAAAAATATACCCAATTACTACCAGTTTGACTATAAAAGTTATTTATTGCTAAGCATATGAAATATATAATAGTACTAGTAGTAATAGACATGCAAAAGAAAAAAAACACAAACATGACAATACTACCCTGGTTTCACTAAGTATTTGGGGAAACTTAACTCAAGCTTAACTGATACAGTTCAGGTTCAGAAGTTTATGCCTAGAAAGAAGACAGAGAACGCTGGGATCTCACCTAGTCCACGGTACTCAGGCTGCAAAGCTGACAGGCACAGTCTGTAGCACAGTCCTTGAAGGGAGAGATGATCTGTTCTTCCAGCGTCCCAAGAACGACAGGGGATGGTGTCAGCACAGGGGTTTTCTTCTTCTCCTTCTTTCCTCCTGCTTCTACTTCTTTTCCTTCCTTTTCCTCTTCCTCTTCTCCCTCTAGCAGCACACACACTTACAGATTTTTATACCCTCAGTTTAGCTGCTTCGAAGCACCCTCAGTAGTGTAAATCATTGTCTTTTCTATTGACAAGGGGTTATCTGGTTTGGACCATCTCAGGAAACTGATTGATAATCAGGAAACACTTAAGATTAGGGAGTAACCCAAATACTTGGGAGCCAGCTTGAGATTCCTATGGGTGGCAGATATACTGATGGGATATCTCATGGTTTCTTCAGGAACAATAGATAGCTTGCAGCATCAGGATTTTGGATTTTTACTTGTTGTGCACAAGCCTCAGCTTAGCATGACTTTTCCAGATCTTACTATAGTCTTTTAACAGACTTAAAACAATTATTGGGGTGCTCATAACCTTTTGTGGAGAGGACTCCCACCAGTCGTCTCGGGAAAGATATGACAACACCTGGGATTAGGGCTCCAGCAGGCTGGATGCTGTGATGAACCCTTAACCATTGTTCAAATGTTGCCCATACCCCCTCTGAGGAAAAGTCCTTAGTAAATCCAGATTAGAACTGGTCTGATAAATGCTGAGCTGGGTGTGTGTGAACATGGGTTGATTAACATTTGAAGCACAGATTCCCCACCATGCAGTGCTCCCCTGCTTCTCTGGTCCCAGAATTCACTGCAGTGTCTGCTTCAGGCTTTCTGTTTTCCATCTCTCATGTAAATGAGACCTAGGGCAGTTGATTCACTCGTCACCCTTATCTGGTGAGGGTCTTAGGTGCGTCTCTCACTGCATCTTAATCAGTTTCGTTTAAGTTTCATTTAGGTAGAGGAGGGGAGGGAGGGAGGGGTGAGTCCTTTGTGAGTCAGACAGACTGCATCCTGTGCCAGGGTTGCCCAAGAACACAGAGCTGAGACGTAACATCAGTGAAGGACTCTGTATTGTACTTATTGAACCTCATTGTTGGCTCTGGATTTAGAGCCCAGAGATCTTGTTCCAGGGGGGGATCCATCCTCACACTGACCACAACCTTTCCATTTAATAATAGGCAAATGTATTGATACACAGTGAAAACAGAAAAACAGCAATATATAGAATTGCTTGATTGTTTGTATCTACCAAATCCTAGCATTGTCATCAGAGTCAAAGTACATCTGGCCAGGATACAGTCTCCACTCTGAGGCTCTCTCTTAGGTGTCAGCTGTTAGCATGTAAGCAGCCTGGAAGTGGGATGCTAAGGCCCACCCCTTCCCTTCCAGCGGGGTGGATGAGATGCACTGGTTGTATGCCCTCTGTCCATGGTGACCTGGGGGACCCTTCCAGGGAGATGGTGACATGGATGGGGACCCCTCTTGGGAAGAAGGACGGGGAAGGAATGAGGATGGAGGGAGGAGGGACCCTTTGTTACTTTCAAGTCTCTTCTGTTGTATTTTCCTTCCCTCTCGATGACTCCTGCTGACTCTTCATCTGTGGCTATCTCTGGTTGGTTGTCTCTCTGTAGTCACACATCCACATAATGTGTCATCAACACATTCCAAGTCCATCACATGCACACATAATAATTTAGTCTTTCCAGACCTTCTCCTAATTTTATCTGTTTCCACAAAACCAGGACTCAGCCCCCACCCCACTCTGGGTCCCTGTTTGCTGGTTCTACTTTATTTTATGTTATGGGCAGTATGGTACGTACTCCCAGTGTTCTCAGACTCTCTATCCTTGTTGGCCTTGCTGTGTTAGACAGCCTCCCTATCTTGAAGGATGTGATCTCATGCAACTGTAAAACCCAAGCTCTTTAGAAATCAATTAACCCCTGCTGCTTATCTTGAACCCTTATAATGCGCGCGTGCGCGTGCACACACACACACACACACACACACACACACACACACAGAGTAAAATCTTAGTTATCTGGTATGAGTGCAGAACATCAGGTGCCAGTAATGTAAAAATACTGGTTATCTAAAAATACCAGAGCTGGGGGGGAGTGGGGGAGGCTTGCAGACAGTGGCATGGGGTGGTGGATTGTGGTGGCATGACAGCAGCGGCACAGTGACGGTTAATAGAGCATGCTGGCTAGTAGAATGCTGGAAAATGGATTTTACTGTATATACGAACCAATTCCCCAAAAACAAATCTTTAAATACCATTTCTAAGCCAACACTCATGTGAATTTTTTTGGCCCAATCCTCCAATTTGTCTAGGTCACTCTGACTCCTAGCCCTACCCTCCAGTCTACCTACTACAGCTCTAGCTTGGTGTCATCAGTGAACTTGCTGAGGGTGCAATCCGTCCCATCTTCCAGATCATTAATGAAGATACTGAACAAAAACGGCCCCAGGACTGACCTCTGGGGCATTTGATACCAGCTGCCAACTAGACTTTGAACCATTGATTACTACCTGTTGAGCCTGACAAGCCAGCCAGCTGTCTACCTTACAGTCCATTCATCCAGATCATACTTTCTCAGCTTGTTTGCAAGAATGCTGTGGAAGACAGTATCAAAAGCCTTGCTAAAGTCAAGGTATAGTATGTCCACTGCTTTTGCTGCATCTACATATACACATCCATAATATACCTGGAAAACATTCCACCCATTCAAGTACCTCTTAGTAATTTTTAGTTGCCTCATTGCAAAGATGCCAGAGTGCATCGGCTGCTTTAGATACGTTTTTTTTCTTTGACTTCTGTGACTGTTGTATAAATCAGTGATTTTCAACCAGGGTGTTACAATACCCTTGGGTGCCTTCAGATCCTTTCAAGGGTGCTGTGTGCTGTGGGATGCCCTGCAATGTTAGATTTGCAAACATGATTCACAGGATAAAACCAGAGGAATCCACAGTGTTAACACTATAATGACTTGTGGTCCTTACTGAGTTCTTTGCAATAGAAGAATTGCTTATTTTTTCTGCAGTCAAAAATTGAGGAAAAGCTAAGAGCTGCCATTTTCTGAGGGGTGCCTTAGTCTGAAAAGGTTGAGAACCACTGTTATAAATTGTTTGTTCCCAGTGTTGTTCTACTAGGTTCCTGTATTCACTTGTTTTACTGGAAAGCAGTTGTACCTCTGTTTGAACTACATGAGATTTTCCTTTTATTATGAAATTTATTATGTCCTAGTGGTTTTATGATCACATCATCCCATACTTTTAATTAGAGTTTTCTTGGCTTCAGTTTTGTTTTCTTCTCTCGCATAATGCTGAGGAAGCCTTTGTAACCTAACCCCATTCACAGGGCTTTTGGCACTTCCTGTTTGTTTGTATCCCGATGCCTTGTCTTTCCATTTGGTGCTAGTTTGTGCTTTGCAAACTGATAAATGCAGTGCAAAACACAAAAAATATGTCATTGTGCCCCAAGATCTGTTTTCCAACCACATCTACTCAAAGAACCTTACCTGCCCTCATATACAGAAAAAATCTGATCCTCTGTGTCACTGCTTGTCTCCTTGATATAGGACTTTTATTTTCATCTGCAGGCTCTGGCACAATCATATTTCTATCTTCAATTATTGCATATAATACTGTATACGGGACATTTTCTAACAAACACCCACAGATCTTACTTTGTATCCTCTGCCTTGTACTTCTGCATTTGCTTTTGAATTAATTTTGATACCTTTTCCATACATTTTCATGCTTGCCTGCTACTGCTAGGTTGAATATTTCAGTCTTCTCCATTTGTGCTCTTCATTTGGATATGAAATTGTCTGTTAGCTTTGCACATGTCTACAGTGTCTGTAGATGGTATAGTCTCTCTACATTTTCTTGTGTCTGTTCCTCCATCTTTCATTCCCTGCTACCCATGTATCACAGAATAATTTATATTTTAAGGGATGACAATCACATGCATCAGCTATTTTGTGAAGTCTGGCAGTAAGTAAACTGAATTATTTTTTTCTTCAGATTCTTGACTGCACTTGTGAAAAATGTCTTCTATATAAATACTTTTTTGAGTTTTGAAAATCTTTTGAAGTGCTTCTAGGATTTTATCTTGTCCCTCTTAGTACATTGGTAATACCTTCAGGTGCTTTTTGAAAGGTTGGCTTTTTACAGCCAAAGAACTACACTTCTTTTTTTAACATCATCCATTGTCACTTTAGACTTTTCCCACTTTTTTCTAAGGAATTTCCATTAATCTTAAAACCCCTTTTAGGACCATCTGCTGATAGATGAATGTCTGAGATGTCACCATATATACTGTTTTCTTTTTATTTTCTCTTTTCCTGGGGGAGGGGTGGATTTATTTGTTTATTTAATTTTACAATATTCTTATTATTTTACCTGAAGGTACTGATTCACTTCTGATGTGATTTTCAGTGGTCAAGCATACAATAAGAAAGCACCAAAATGTTATGGCTTTTTTCCAACTTCCAGACGTGTCCCTTTCTGTAAAGACAAGATTCTCAACCAGGATCTCTTCTGCCTGGCTGCTCTCGTGTCCCCTTCCCCATTGCCCCACCACCCAGCCCCTGCAGTGTGGTACTGCTCTATTCACAAAAGTTATGGAGGGGGTGCCTTGAGTCTAAACCATTTGAGAACCACTGCTCTAAGCTCATATTTAGAAGCATACCCTACCAACAGAATTAGGCTAAATGTCATGTGTATAGACCAACCACCAAAAACGCAGTTTTGATGGGCCCAAAACATATGCCAATCCCTGTCAAACACGGCAAATAGTTTCAATTTTAAAAAACCTCCTGAAAAATGTAAACATTCTGTTTTTGGCATTTCTTAAATGGCATTTCAACATCTAATTTCAAAACTGAGTTGAATTTCATACAAAGTAAATAAAAATGCCCATGTATATATGTGTGTGTGTGTGTGTGTGTGTATCTATATATATATTTCATTTTGAAACCTATTTATGAATCATTTTGACCCAGGGGGGAAAGGTTGTGGGCAAACAACCCAAAAATCAAGTATATGGGCAGTTCTCTATTATGCACTCTATTGACAGTAGCAGACCTGGAATAGTAAACACATTCTCTCTAGTCTCATATTCACTTCCTTTGTTTAACATGAATATTCCAACTGGCTTCAGTGCTGCCTCAGAAGGGACTGGAGCTAGATGACAGCTCTCAGTTAGCAGGCCAGCAGGCACAAGCTATCCTAAAGGGGACAAAGAAAAGTTGGCTGCTCTTACTGGTGAACCGAACTGGACAAACGCAGGACTTGAGCTGCACAGCATTAAAACATATAACAGCAAACATATTTTCTTCTATGCCCAGGAGGTCCTGAAAAAAGTCAGCCTTGCAAGAGTGCACTTTGAAGGTGACTGCATCACTTTGAGGGTGACTCAAAGTCACCCATTGGTATATCACACCCAATGGAGGCAAATGCCATGAAGATCAGACAGAGCCTTATAACATGCCAGGTCCCATGTAGAATATTTTTTCTGTGCTGTTAGGGATAAAGTAGAAAGTCAAATTATTTGCTGACAAAGTCCATGACTACAGTGCAATTGCACTAGCAGAATTTGGCCTAATGTCTTTTGATAAAAGAATAACCCATTCAAAGACTCAGAAAGAGAGACAATTAGGTACCCATGTCTAGACCTTTTTAAATTAATGTTTAGCATTCACAATAATTCTTACTTATTTGTACAGAGTCAATTAGTTATTAATGCCAAGCAGGCGGCTTGTTTTTTCTATGATATCCATGAAAAAGAGTACCATTGCTTCTATTCTTACAGTTATAGCAGCATGAAATCGTTTATCAATGTGATGTTTTCTAACCTCTCAATACAGCTTCATTTTCTGTATCACTGCTCCAGCCAGTATCTTTATTCCATGTCCAATGATGAGTAATGATTTAGTTAAAAATAAAATACCATTAGCTGCACATCCATACATTTATGAATATGGATATAGATCAATAAAGCCAGACAAAAATAGTGAAAAAAGTTTTAATGGAAATTTGTGAAATTTTCCACTAGATCATGCCGCTTTATATCACATGCTCTGAAATTCTGAATTATGCAAAATTTCAGTAGGTTGCAGTGAAGCATATAAAAACTCAGAAACCCATTTTAGCTTATATAATGATATATGAATAATATATAAATAATGGCATGGTTGGTGGGTGACACTCTGAGAAACTACATAGCCTATAAGAGTAAGGAAATAGCTAAGAGACAAAAGACCCTGAATTTTGCACAAATGCCAAAAATTATTAGACAAGTGATTGACAGAGATGATACAAAAACTTAGAGCTTCTGTCCATAAAGCCTCATCCCCCTCTGCCTACCCCATGTAGGGGAAAGGCTAGGGGAGCAAACCCCAACAGAAAAGCACAGGGTCCAGGTCTGTAGTGTGGTGCCTGAGACAGGGGCCAAAGCCCACTAAGCACGGCCTGAGGCTCAAGGGGCATAAGGCCCAGTGGCCCCAGTGTGGGGGGGGTGGAGTAGTGGCCCCAGTGAGGGGGGTGGAAATGCCAAGACATGTCTGAAGACACCTGAGGTCAAATGTGGTCCAGAGGCCGAGTGTGGCCAAACTAAGGGGCTGGGGAACTCGGAAGTGATTTTGGGTACCATCTGCAAGGCATGGGACATTTTATAAGGGGAGGTTCGGAGCTGCGTGTTTCACCTTTGGCATCAGGACAACCAAACGGGCAGGATCCCGCATATAAACACCTATTTTTTGGAAACATCAAAGATGTGGCAGGTGAGGCAGGGCAGACTGCCCTAGATGGGTGGGCGGGCCAATACCACAACTAGCCTTGAGATGGCCCCCTATCACAATCAGCACTAATTGTGCACTCACAATCACCTTAAACCGTCAGCCTCTCAAATCTGAAATCCTCTCAGTTTACGTTAGAGTCACCCTTGGACAGACTTTAACTTTGGGGCTAGACTCGATGATCTTCTGAGGTCCCTTCCAGCCCTAATGTCTATGGAATCTAATGTCTATGAAAACTTATAAACAGGGATCCTGGCTGTCTCTGATTAAAAAAAAAAAAAAATCCCCAATTTTGGGGTTAAAAAAAGTAACCCAAAATCCACATTTTTCCATGATCAAAATGAAATGTTATTATATATATTTATATCTATGTATTCCTGGTGTCTCATTTTAATCACAGAAAAATGTGGATTTTGGGTTACTTCTTTTAACCCCAAAATTGGCGATTATTTTTAAATCAGAGAAAACCAGGATCCCTGCTTATAAATCACATCTCCAGAAAACTGCTTGAAAAATAAAAATAAAGGAATAACTTACTTGCCAAACTTGCAGGCTCCACTTGGGGTGCCAATGCCTCCATGCTACATTCATCGTCTTCTGCACTGTGTTATTCAGTCACAGAATATTGTGTCACTATATGAGCCCATTCATTACACGGCAAACTCACGGACTACAATGAGCTACAATGAGCCTTGTGTCAGGTACATTGTGTCCCACTCCACTCCCATGGCTAGCAGTCCTCAATAACATTGTTCCCCCTCATCTCCACTGCAGAAATGCTGAAGTAAACTTACTAGCCAGACACTGTGATAATCCTACACTGCCATTGCATTAGGACATATTCCATGCCCCGCCTCAAGATGTCCAATATATTCCACCATTCTAAAACCTTTTGACTTTTCCTTACTTACTCAATGGCATGAAGAATGGTCAGTACAAACATCAAGCAATCAACACATCATCTCTGACCCTATATATAGTCAGGCAACCAGGATTTAACTGGCCACCCTGTTATTGGGTACTTCTTGAATTGGACAGGATCACTGTGCTTCCAAGTTATACCATGGCATTTTAGAACATGCAAATCTAGCAGAAGGAAAACAGGATCTTGTGAAACTCAAAATTATGATGTGTAATTTTTGGCTAGCCAATGACTTGAAGTGCCACTGAAATCAGACTGGAATGGAATAGACCACATAAGGCAGAGCAGTGATATGCCTACGGGATGCTCTCTTTTATTCTGCTACCCTATTGTAGTCTTAAGTGGTACCTCTAGTAATACACATGCTTACTTCACAACTATGATAATGCACAGTTAAGTGTCTCGTGTAGATGCACCCAGTGTGACAATTGTGATTGATCTTATTTGTGAAATAGATGGAAAAATACTCTTCACAGTGGCAAATGCTAAGTCCTCCTTTGCAGCCAAGAGAAGTAAGATTTTTTCATTCTGTGACTTTTTGCATGTTTTCAAGGATAAGATATGGTGAGCGATTCTCTCCCTGCTTTCCTTTAATCTGCATCATACAGCAAACTAAGATTACAGGCATGGGGAGATGGTTTTATATTTTAAAATAATAGCTTTTGAAAATATATAATTTATATTTATTGGGAATTGTAATCATAGAGAAACTGTGAACTATAAACTGTCATGGCATGCATAAAACTAATGTTAATGCGGATCTCAATTCTAACTGTGTTCATAAGCTCTATAAATCACAACTATAAATAGAACTGAGTTAGTGCCATGGGGAAAACCTTTGAATATTCATAAATCTCTCTTTTCTTATATGGTCACCAGAATAAGTCCTGAAATCATAAGTAGTTTACATTCAGTGAATCCATGGCTAAGTAATGGTATTATGATAACAAAAATAAATCATTGTGATAAATTACCAGTATCTGCAGATCATCTATATTGTCCTTGTGTGCAAAGCGAAAGCCATTTATTCAAATGTCACAAATAGTACTTTGATTAATATTATTAGTTGTCTTTGATGAGATGCTGTTTTCTGAGAAACCTAAATGCTAAACTACATTTATGATACTGAGAAAAAAGAAGAAAAAGGTTTTTATTTCTTATTTCCTGCATATTTTCTAATTATTATTCATTGTTTTGATACCATCACAAAGATGATGGATGCACTACAAAAATGAAGATGAAGTCCTTGCCCTGAAAGTCTAACAATTTAAAGTGCTTGTCCTAAGATATTTTGAAACAAAAAGTTTGTTTTAGTGATGCAAAAATGTTTAATTTGACCTTTTAAAATCAAAACTTGTTGCTTCACAATGGCTTGTTTAATTAAAATAGACCTAAGGAAACAAAATATTAAAGAGAAATGTTAAATAACTGCAGAAATAAACCAGCATTTTTAGTTCAGTTTGAATTAATATTTTCAGTTGATCCCAAGTGGATTTTTTTTTTTTTGCTTTACTGAGAAATTGCCATCATTTTTACTTAGTTCTACTCTAACCCCTCCCCCCCATTCTATTTGCCCAGCTCTGAGTCTGTGTAACTTCTGGTGACTTAAGTGGAAGTTTCATGTATGCAAATGAGAGAAGAATTTGACCCTAAATTACAAGACAAACAATAAGAAGAGATGACAACACATGGGGAATTTAGACAAATATTTATAAGCAGTAATCACAAGAAAATCAGAAGGAAAACAAATGACAATTGCCTACAGTTATAACAAATATTTGCTTTTGAGGCAAATGCAGTTTCCATTTATACTGGTCTGTGTGACTGAGAAGTTGACTACTACAGATCATGTCAAAATAGGGCTTGAAGGGGTCTCAGGAGGTTATCTAGCCTAATCGCCTGCTCAAGTTTAGGTCATCCCTGTCCAAAGTGTACTGGACAAATGCAAGAAAAGTCACGTGACTTCTGAATGAGTCTTGAATTCCATGTCGAATGAGGTTGAAGCATACTGAATGGACACTGTGGGAAAGCTTATACAGGCAGTCCTCGACTTACAACATTTCCAGTTACAACATTTCACACATACAATGCTTATAAATTAATACCCTGTTTCAACTTTATGATGTCAGTTTCGACTTTACAGTGCTTGATCCGATGCGACGCCATGCCAGTGAACAAGTTCACTGCATCATTCATCTCCCTGGAGAACTTTGTCCAAACTTCCTTGGACACTTTCTTTAAGAAAGCAGACAAGACTCCAGAAAAACCTGCAGCCAAGACTCCTGAGAAGACTCCAGCCAAGAGCCCTTCAAAAAGTCCAGCCAAGTCACCTCAAAGAAGTCCTTTCAAATCAATATGATTTCTATTTACAATATAAATACATTAATGTAGCTATATTACTCATCTATAATTGATAGACTACAAAATTCTGGGGTATTTTTGGTGAAAATAGGGTATTGGGTTTTGGTTCAGGAACCAATCCCCCATTTATAACATTGTTTCTTATGACAAAATTGGTTCTGAGTTACGTTTCGACTTAAGACGTGGTTTTCAGGAACCAAATGTGTCGTAAGTCCAAGGATTGCCTGTCTTGTACATCAACTGTTTTGTGGACAAGTAAAGGGTAACATTCTCCAGGACCATCATCTGGATATCTGTCATAAGTTGTTTTTCTTAAAAAAAAAAAGTTAGTATTAAAAGAGGAGTTCCTTTCTAAGCAGATCTACTTCTCATGTGTTTGGAGTCAATCTGCTCATTTTGATCATAAAAGTAAGTGCTGTACTTTTTTCTTTCTGCTTGCCCTGTCAAAAAAACAAAACACAGCCAAGGACCTTGGTTGAGATTCTTTTCTTTCTTTTGCATCACCCATATAACTGATTACTTAAGTTTCAGTCAAGTCTGCGTTTGTGAATCCATGAAAAGTGTCACTGAGGATGGGAAAAATGGTGTCAGGGGTTGGGGCAGGTTCTACAGATGCCACTGAGGGTCTAAGGTGGCCTGAAAAATCTTTACGGATAAGGATGTAGGAAAAGTAGTATGTCCACAATGACATAATTCTTTTTATAGTTATTTTTTCAGGTGGGCCTATTAGGAAAAAAAGAAACATATTTACTAGCTAACTGAACACATCTGATCTGATATCTTGCAGAAATAATAACCACAAAATCCCATGATGCTACTTTTACTGACAACCACACTTAAAGTTTTATTATTACTAGCAATAACCACTGTGGAGGGGAGGAGAATAAGTTGTTTTCAAATAGGACTTTGGAAAAATGTGAAATTCAAACAAATGAGTGCATGCAGTCTAAAGGGAAGGTTGTGTTATTTTAATGCGTTAAACGTATGAAAAAATATACAAGCTAATCAGTGAAATAATTATTCTGCAATGTCTAATTTACATGTGAGACTTTTTTTTTTTTTAGAAAAAACTTGTGTTTTTCAAAATCATCATTTAATGCTGAATGAATAACTCCGCTGGGGCTTTTCTATTTAGGTAAAGCTTCTAAATGCAGCATTTTCTAGCAATGTGATATTGCTGCTCTTGAATAATATGCTGAAATGCTTTAGACTAACATCAAAATCTGTTCTATGGCTGAAATCCAATGCCTGTCTTTCTTAATAGACAGACATTGTGCAGAGCACTCTGTGGACTACATGAACTGCAGCAAAAGGAAAGTATAACTGTTAAAATCCATAAGTAAAGATAGTTCTGTTCAAATACCCCAGATACGAACAATCCTCCAGCTACCTTGGGGAGCTGTACAATGCATGTACAATTACAGGCATGTACAAGCATTACATTAGATAGACCTAACCTTGGTTAGGTCCACCTAAATGCCTGATTGTGCAGCAGTTTGCAGAGTTAAATTGCCCCAAAATGGTATGCCCAATCTAAATTAATTCACCTCAGGAGACGGACTATAGATGAAGAAAGGGTTAACCCCATCTGCAAAGGATTATCCTGAACTAGAAGACTTCTGTATATGTTCACATCCCTGGGCCTGGGAAATCGCAGCCACTCACTCCAGCCCTGGAGCTGTGATGTTCTTACCCTGACTGACCTATTTTTATCCTCTGATCATTCCCCTTAAACTTGGCAACCCCCCTCATGGACCCAAAATCTACTTTGCAAACTTCACATGAGGTCTAACCAGTGCTGAGTAGAGAGGCACTATCATCTCTCTCTGTGTTGCACCTATTGATGCATCCCAAAACTGTGTTTGCCTTTGGTATGGCTGCATCACAATGCAGACTCATACTGAGTCCGTGATCTACCAAGACACCCAAGTCCTTTTCCACAGTGCTGCCACCCAGCTAGGTGTCACATTTGTGTTTTTGATGATTTCTTCCAAGGTGTCGCACCTTGCATTTGCCTGCACTGAGCTTCATCCTGTTAGCTCTAGCCCTTTTCAATCTTTTGAGACCCTTTTGAATTGTGCTCACGTCTGCCATGTTTGCAGTCCTTCCCAGTTTCATATTATCTGCAAACATGCTCAAGAAGCTTTCTATGCCAGCATCCAAACTGTTAAAAAACATGCAAATGGCACCGGGCCCAGTACAGACCCCTGTGGGAATTGCTTTTTCTTTGTTGCCTTTCTCCATCAGTAAGTAGAGATAAAACTTCTTGACTTGCTTGGGTGATGTGTTCATTAATATTTGTGAAGTGCTCAAATTGTCTATTAATAGATGCCCTGTTAAGACATTCATAGAAACTGACACTTTTTATTTAATGTCCTAAACCTCTGCAAATCATAATGGGCAACTGCATGTAAGTACTGACTCACCTTTGTGAATGTGCATAGAATATGCTAATATACCATGGGACAGTTGATAATTTGCCTTTACATGGGTACATTTGGGATCTCCCAAGGAGGAAAAAATTAAGAGATGCCAAAACCTAGGAATTCTCCATAGGCCCTAAACTTCTTAGGATAAGGTACAGCCCCTTTCCAGTTCCTCAGATTTAGAACAATTCTGTAGTGTCCCTTTCTTAGGCTGGTGAATTATATGTCAGTAGTTGATAGTGTGTGTAAGCAGAGCCAAGATGTTCACGCTGTAATAGAAAATAAACCCACTGGACAAGCTTTCCAAAAGAAAAATGGTTATGCAACTCACTACTAAGCCTCTCTTGAGCACAGGCTACCAGTGATTCTAATTACATTTCACAGTTTCTTACAGTTCAGTAGGGACCAAGCTGATTTGAAGCTCCACCTGGGCTTGAATTATGATTCTGTGTAAAATAATTTATCCTAAACTATTGCCATTAAAGAGAGGCATTAAATTAGTTGGAAGACACTTATAAAAATGCTGTATTTTAATTTGGTAATTGTGCAGTTGAAAGCCTCAGGCATTTCAGAGGAAAGAGCTATTTTTTCTTATTTGACCCTCATCCTGGATTCATGATTCTCTACAGCAGTAACTAAGGATCATAGATTAGCCCTATTGGGATTATGGACAGAAATGCCTAGATTGATTCAGGTGCAGCAAGAAATGATTCATACCTTCTCCCCAAACTCAACTGAACTTTGTTTGGGGAAAAAAACGGTGCTTGCATATACCTCTGCAGCTCTTGCGGTTAGAGAGACTAGAATAAAAGTTTAGAAATTCCCCCAGGCAGGATGTTTTTGTTGTTTTCAGAGTAAATAGAACATACATAATACCAGAAACTTTGCATGAAAGCCCATTTATATTGTTACAAATTACACATAAGCTTTAGGAATTCCTGCTTTTTCAGTCTTTTAAATGTATGAGCTCAAATACAGATTATTAAATGCAGATACCAAACAGTTTACATAAATCATCCAGAAAGGAGGTAAATTTTCCTTGTTCATATACCAAAACAGTGAATTACAATGATTTCCTTGCTTCTTTAACTTGTGAATATCTTCTAAGGCATCATCAGTTTATGATCCAAAATACCAAAACCCACTGATAACTAATGAAACCAAAACTGAATAAAGTTCACTACTGTTCATCAGGACAGATTTACTGTAATCCTGTGTGAAGGGCAGTAGGTAATAAGGACAGATAAGATTGTACAATTTGTACTGCCTTATTTATTTGTATCTTAAAAATGATCAACAAAATAATGTCTGAAAGCACATGCTGCATTGAAAAATGGGGAGGGGGACAGTCAAGTGATCTGCCATCATTTCAACAATCTAGGTTGGAGGCACCTCACTTTGTTTAAATTCTAAAAAAGTGTTAGTACTTGCTTAGTCCCATTTTTTTTACAGTTTTATAAAATTTCAAAGCTTGAAACCTTGGAAGGATTAGATGTTCTTGCAAATCCAACTCCATTAGAAAGGAAGTTGGGTTGATTCCTAGATCATAGGAAAGGTGGTATTGTCATTTCCCTCTCTTCCCCTCCCTATTCTTCATTTCTAACATCTAACCTGGTCAGTGTCATGACCCAAAGGCATGATTTTGTGTGTGCTTAGGCACCAGAATTATCCCTGCCAGGTTGCAACTTCATTGCACGGGAGAGTTTCCTATTGCAGAGGAGAACCCTGGTGCAGGGACGAGTTTCCCGCCTCTTTGCAGCTTCTTTTGCAGGGTGCATTGCTTAAGTTGCAAGAGAAATGCACGGTGCAAAAGAGTTCCCGTCACCCGCATGCAAGTTCGTTCCCCGCTATTGGCTAGTTTTAAATTATTCCCACATGGTGGCTAACGATTGGCCTGTTAGCCGTATAAGAGGCTTGGGCAGTTTCCGCCCAAGCCGAAGAGGACTCCACATCCATCTCGTGGGGACTCTGGGTACACGGCAGGGTAATAGAGACCCTGTGTGAGATTCAGAGGAGCTTGGTGACCTGATCCATCGCCCACCTCTTCCCGTCTTTGAGCGGAAAGAATTTATAAACCACTACCATCTCTGGTGTAAGTAAACAATCTTTAAATCTACCGTTAAGCGTCTGTGCCTAATTCCAGCTCGTCGCCCTCCCTCTCCGATCCAACGTGCCCGGGCTGCTGGCCACAGCCCGCGTGCAGCACGAAAAAGGGCCTGGGTCGCTCCTGGCCCGCACAGTCAGAAGGCCCAAATACCAAACCCTGATAATCTCAATCCAGTTAGATGGAATTTAGTCCTAATGCCATCAGAGATGATCACAGGTATGACTAGCCTTGCAGTTAGGAAGCAAATCTCACCAAGATGTCTTACAATTAGCTATCCATCCTGAACAGCACTTTCACACCCACATCTGAGAGGCAGTCAAGATGAAAAAGAGTCCAGGGCAACAAAAGTCAGCCAGCCACTAGCCCTCAGCAGAATGTTTGAAATATCTGAGATGTGAAAAACACAGGTAATGCTCCTTTATCCTTGGTTCACCACCACTTGTCTGTGATAACCAGTGATCCTGGTTTTCTCCGATAAAAAAAAAAAATATCCCCAATTTTCAGGGTAAAAAAAGTAATCCAAAATCCACATTTTTCCCATGATCAAAATGAAACACCACTATATAGAGAGAGATCTATATAGAGAGATCGAGAGAGAGAGAGGGGGGCATTTCATTTTAATCATGGAAAAATGTAGGTTTGGGTTACTTTTTTTAACCCAAAAATTGGGGATATTTTTTTTTTATCAGAGAAAACCAGGTTCCCTGGTGATAACTCTTCTTTCTCCAAATATATTACAATAGCAACTAAAGCTATATCAACCTAGCCAGCCCATGAGTCTGTGCATAATGTTGTGGCCTAGAGTCCAGATCAAGGAATTTTTCTCCTGCTTCCCTAGTCTCCATTTGTAAAAAAACCGCAAGCACAGCAAAAACCACAATGCCAAAAAAAAAAAAAAAAAATGCCAAAAACACATGCCTTGTGTTATCATCTCTCTTATGCTCTCTGTGCAGGCAGTATCTCCCATTTATCTTTGCAATACATATGAAAACTCACTGAAAAAATAATCCTCAAAATCATTTCTGAGATTTCTAAGGCCAGAGTTACAGTCTTAAATCTTCCCCAGTTCCCATATCTCTATGCTCTGGATTTGTAATGCATTTTCATTTTTCTTATGTCATTATGACAACAATCATTATAGGCACCACAAATGACTCCCAAAAGAGCAGCAAAGAACAATGAAGATTTGAATCCAGAGTTATAAAATTACATTTATTATCTAGAGAAGAACAAAAGTTTTATAACCAAAGGATTAGAAATACCGCTTAAAGTAAACTTCTGAGCAGGACACTATATGTGCTGCTTAACAGACCCCTGGGGAACTAAGGGATACTTTGTACATAAAGGGGAGGAATAGCACAGTAGAAATCAAAATTTAATGCTTCGGTGCTTTGGGCAATGCAGGGTAGGCTTTAAAGATTTTTCAGACCTCAATGTTGAAAAGTTATTATTGGATAGACAAGCAGGATTGAAGAAGCTTTTAAGCAAATACTATGAAGAGAATTGTGAAATACTATAATAAATGAAGCAGGTTCCAGCACAGAAAAATGTAATGAAAAGCCAATTAGAATGTGGAAACCTTTTCTGATTCTCAGAAACAATTACACCT
This sequence comes from Alligator sinensis, assembly GCF_000455745.1. NCBI lineage: Eukaryota > Metazoa > Chordata > Crocodylia > Alligatoridae > Alligator > Alligator sinensis. The sequence continues at coordinate 1,103,341 of NW_005842274.1, forward strand.
TTTAAATAGCCACGTTTTCCACAGACACCTTCGTGTACTACAGATCATGCAACAATGATCAGAAAATGCTGTCAGATATGGTAGTTTGGTCATCTGGGAAAATATGTTTTTTTCTCCAAGTAAGCTGATATACTATACTAACAAAAGAAGCAGTGTTCATAGATTTCATAGACATCAGGGCTGGAAGGGACCTCGGAAGATCATCGAGTCCAGCCCCCCGCCCAAAGGGCAGGAAGTCAGCTGGGGTCATAGGATCCCAGCAAGATAAGCATCCAGTTTCATCTTGAAGGTGTTCAATGAAGGCGCTTGAACCACCTCCGGTGGCAGGCTGTTCCAGACCTTGGGGGCTCGGACAGTAAAGAAGTTCTTCCTTATGTCCAGCCTGAAACGATCTTGAAGTAGTTTGTGACCATTTGACCTCGTCATCCCTTGGGGCACTCTGGTGAACAAACGTTCCCCCAGATGCTGGTGATCACCCCTGATAAACTTGTAGGTGGCCATCAGATCACCCCTGAGCCTGCGCTTTTTCAGGCTAAAGAGCCCCAGGGCTCTCAGCCTGTCATTGTAGGGTCTGCTTCCCTGACCTCTGATCATACGCGTGGCTCTTCTCTGGACTCTCTCAAGCTTCTCCACATCCTTTTTGAATTGTGGAGCCCAAAACTGGACGCAGTACTCCAGCTGCGGCCTCACTAAGGTCGAGTACACGGGGAGAATGACGTCCCGGGATTTGCTTGAGAAGCATCTATGGATGCAAGGCAGCGTTTTGGTCGCTTTACTAGCCGCCGCATTGGATTGCAGGCTCATGTTCATCTTGTGGTCAATAATGACCCCCAAGTCTCTTTCTTCCATAGTGCTAGCCAACATAGCACTGCCGAGCCCATAAGGATGCTGCGGGTTTTTTTTCCCAAGGTGGAGAACCTTGCATTTATCGGCGTTGAACACCATCAGATTCTCGTCCGCCCACTTGCTGAGCCTGTCCAGGTCAGCCTGGATAACCTGCCTGTCTTCTGGTGTGGATGCTTTGCCCCAAAGTTTGGTGTCATCGGCGAACTTGGCCAGTCCGCTTCTGACTCCAGTGTCCACATCATTAATGAAGATGTTGAACAGTATGGGTCCAAGGACAGAGCCTTGGGGGACCCCACTGGTCACAGGACACCACGATGAGTGACTTCCATCGATTACTACCCTCTGGGTCCGACCCCGGAGCCAATTTTCCAGCCAGCGGATCGTGGAGGACCCAAGGCGACAATTGGCCAATTTCTCCAAGAGGCGATCATGGGACACCAGATCGAAGGCTTTTTTGAAGTCAAGATATATGACTATATATATTTTATCCTCCAGTGTTGGAGGATAAAAACTGCAGGCTCCCCAATTACACAACCCCAATTCATATCATGCCACTCCAAAAGGGTTCTGCACAGTAGCATAACTAGTATTGAGTGTTTCATTTCAAAGCTGTTTTGCTGTGTTTTGAGCTCGAAACAGCGAAATTGAAATGAAACAAAAAGCTTTGAAACAAAATGAGGACACTCAAAACGTTTCAAAAGTTTTGAAAAATGTCAATTTTCAAAGCAGCCTGGTAGCGGTAGGCAGGGGAGAGCCAGGGCTGTGTTCCGAGCAGCTCCGCAGTCCTATGGAGTTCAGCCCAGCAATGGGAGGCAGAGCGCAGCCCTGGCTCTACCCACTTCCCACTGCCAGGCTGAGCTCCATGGGGCTTGTGAAGCCAGTTGGATTGAAGCCCTGGCTCTCCCCATCTCCTGCCACCAGGCTGCACTCCAAGCAGCTCCACAGGCCCATGGAGCTCAGCCTGGCAGCAGGAAGTGGAGCATAGCCCTTGCTCTGCCCACCTCCCACCACCAGGCTGAGCTCCGTGGGCTGGCAGAGCTGATTGGAACACAGCCCTGGCTCTGCCTGCCTCCTGCTGTGGGGCTGTGCTCTGAGCAGCTCCACAGCCCCATGGAGCTCAGCCCAGTGGCGGGAGGCCAAGTGCAGCCCTGGCAGCACAAATCTTCCCTGGCGCTGGGCACAGGCTGCGCCCAGCACTAATTCCAGGTGGCAGGGCAGCCTCCTGTCATCTGGCATACAGATCTGGGGGCCCACACCCCCAAGGAGAGGAGCCCAGCACAGCCCCGCAGCCCTCCTGGGGGTGCAAGCCCCCGGATCTGTGCACCAGATAAGAGGAGGCTATCGCTGCTGGCAAGTGTAAGTTTTCCTTTGAACAGTTTGAGGTGAAGTTTCACAAAAACCTCTTCACCTATCTGCTCTATATATGACAGGCTTCATGCCCTCAGAAGGGGCTACCATCTCTGCTATTTCCATCCAAATCAGGCAAGAAATCTTTTAGGCATTTTCATGATTCCCCTTTATAGCCTATGGGTGAAATGTTGAAATGTTGAAACGCATTGAAACAGTGAAACAGTTTCAACCAAACAAAACAGAACAACGCCTCGAAATGAAACAAAATGATGAAATGAAACACTGTCCCTTTGAGATGGCAAAACAGGCATCAAAACAAAATGATAGTGTTTTTGCACAGCCCTAAAAACTAGGGGTGGGCAAGAGGACATCAGAGTCCCCCCTCCCCATCACCACCCCAACCAAGTCTGTGCCCTGGCAACATTCCCATGTCAGGAACTCTAAAAAAGTCCTTTTAAGAGCAACAGACAGTGAGCAGAGCATGAGCGCTGGCAACAGCACAGACAGGGACTGTGGAGTTCCTGGCCTAAGTAAAAGTGCTGCCTTCTCTCCTCTGAGCCTGTGCATGCCCCTCCCCAACTCTCAGACCCCATGCCCCTTCCCCTTCTCACGGGACCCTTTCTCCCCATTCCCACTCTTGGATCCTGTTTCCTTCTCCTTTGCCCTCAGAACCACATTCCCCCTTCCCTTCCTCTCCCCCAGGGTTTGCCCCAGGTAACAATTATGCTTGTTACTCCACTGGGTCCATGAGAAACTCTGGTCAACAAATATT
>NW_005842274.1:1106339-1118229 GCF_000455745.1 Alligator sinensis
ATAAAGAGGCTAAATAATAGGGTCTGATCCTGTCATGAGCTGAACAGGAGGCAAGTTTTTGATTGAGAACATTGCAATATCAGGCAGTTAATGTAACAGAGGTCAACATAACAAGGGGGTTGGCATTCACTCGGCCAACAACACTGGGAGTGTTTTTACAATTTTTTTTTAGCATCAGTCAATGATCTTACAAGGCAGACTTATTCAAATGTTTTGGGACTTATATATGCAACTGAGCCTGTGCTTTCCAGGTTAGTGGTCTTGCAGTTTGGCCATACCACCAATGTGTGAGTGCTGAGGAAATGAAGAAAGCAGATGGGCAGAAGTTCAAAGAAAGGCTGAGGTGAGAGAAGTCTGGGTTTTCTCACATAACTGTACTTTTATTTGTAAGTCTATTGCTAACTATCTAAGCTGTAGGAATTTTTCAGACACCAGTTAGACTTTACATAGGGAATGGTATCTAAGCTGCAAAAAGATTAAGTGGCCCTTCAGGGTCACTATAACAGTCTCAGTAGAATGGTAAGATGCTTAAAATTAGGGAGAAAAGTCCTGGGGAAAGGTAAGGGTTTATGCAGTAATAAGTAAGGGAACAAGGTAATGGCAACCTGCAGGCCAGATCCTTTCTCCACTTTCCACATCTAAGTGGCGCTTAACGTCACTGCTTTTGGCATTTGTGCATAGTTTAGGATTCAGTATAACTATATTTGCCCTACAATTCATGAGCAAAACATGCTTATTCGGTTGCATTATAGCCATACAGCTGCTTGGGGGAATATTATCATCCAGTCACGTGTGTAATGCAGACACATGCATTACTGTAAACTAGAGTCATGAAGAACTTTAGTTGCATGTTCTTGAAAGGTGTGAGGGGTGGGGACGGGGAGGGTGCTTTAATTAGAGTGATTCTGAGAGCCATTCTAATGAAAGTGCACAGAACATCTCATGTATCAGCGTCCCCGTGCTTCAAAATGGTGGCAGAGAGACTTTATATAAAGCTCACTGAATGAGTTTTAATTAAAGCTAACCTGCCACCATTTTGAAATGTGGGGACACTGATACACGAGATGAGGAGGCTGGCTCGAGTGCACTAACTAGTATGCTCTGATGAACTATAATTACAGCACGTTGGGGTAGCCTCCCAGGTCATGTAAAGGCACTCAAATAAACCATAACTTGTGAGCATTAAGGGTCAGAGGAGGACTCTCCTCTCCTACCTTTTAGCCTAATGCAGTGGTTCTCAATTTTTAGACTCAAGACACCCTTCATTAGTTTTAAGTCACCCCATGGAAAATGCCAGCTCTTAGCTTTCACTTGTTTTTCGACTATGGAAAAATATAAAGCAACTCTTCTGCTGCAAATAACTCAGAGGCTGCATTTCAGACAGCAAGAACATGTGCTTGCAGTGATGCAAATAGTGGTGGCACAAATTTATGCCACTACCTTGTGCCTCACTGCACATGTGCTTTGTTGTGGGACAAATTGTCCGGCTGTGGAAAAATGCCCTTCCCCAACTCCTCCAGGTGTGCTGGAGCAGCCAGGGCACAAATGGAGTATAGAGATGCTCTGGCCAGCAGCTAATTTTGGTAGTCTAGTTAGCAAATTTTGTACCCATGCTGTAACTCTGCAGCATGGGACACATTTTAAGGTTCCACACCCACAGTTTGTGGTGCTACAAACCTCATGTCCCTGCTCAATTGGGCATGGCTAGAAAGCAGAATGGTTTTGCCTCTATAGATTCCTATTTCAGATCTCCACGTTTATATTGTGAAAGGTGTATAAATGTTTGCATAGGGCTCATATTGAGCAGCACCCTTAAAAGGATCTCATGGCATCCTAGTTGAGATTCACTAGGCTAATGTTCAGGACACTTGTCTAGGGACAGGGTTTGAACTGGGGTCTCCTACTTCATAGATAAAGTGCTCTAACCTCTAGAACGTATGCTAAGTATTTCCCAGTAGGATCTTCAGGCTCTCCCCTTAAAGCTGTCCCACTGTACCTTACATTTAATATTAATTGGCTACGGCTAAACAGAGTTATGATAATTTATGCCCATGTGGGAGAAAGGGCTGCCAGGGTCTTCTCCATTTCCAGAAAGCCTCTACCTCATTGAGCCACCTTTACTCCAGTGTGCTTGCCTTTTGGTCAAACACATCTTCTCCTCTGGGCTACCCTGTGGGACAGCTTCAAGAGAAGAGCTAGAGTTAAGCACAAGTGAAGATTAAATCATGGCTTGGTGGTTAGTGAACTTCTTTAAGAAGCAGGAGACACAGGTTCAAGTCACTTTTTGGCAAGTGGGGGACAGAACCTGGGTCTCCTGTTCTCTGAGCAAGTGTCCCTAGACACTAGGCTATTGACCAGAAAGTCTGCCCTCCTCCTCATTTCTGGAAAGTACATGAACTATTTTGCCACAGGTGGTAAACAAATCTTAAATAATCTGTAAAGGCCAAAGAAATACAGTTACATGGCAAATACCTACTATGTAGGTATATAAAAGATGAACAGGATTTTATATAAAATAAGACGATTGAATCAGGGTTTGTTTATACAGCTAAATAGCTTGGAATAGCTATTGCAGAATAACTATCCAGCACTAATTCCCAGGTGGACACTAATCTTCTCACTAAGAGTGCCTTGTTTAGTTCACTTTGGAAGTGGATTGCGCTAGACCACACAAAGGAACACTTAGTCCAGAATAAGACCCCCATGGGGAGCAAGTGCAAAAAAGCTATTTCACTTTAAATTCACACACTAGCTAATTCTTCAGTAGTTTCTTTATAGAAACAAGTTCTCAATGGATCTATACAGCAACAGCAATCATAAGGTAGCCAAAAAAATTATAAGGAGTATGACAATTATCTTTGTCCTGTTCCTTTGATGAAAAACAATTCCTTCCTCTTCTTTCCTTTCAATTTACCCATTAAACTGCTATCCAGATTTCAGCTCTTATGGAAAGTCTTATGAAATTTCAGGGATACAGTTCTATAAAATTACACTAAATCTAACAGAAATTTAAATCAGAATTAAATACAGATTTTTTTTTAAAATCACTTTACAAAATTCTCTGGCAGGAATACGATTTTTCATTAAGCTAGTTCAAAATAAAATTATTGCAAGGTCTGAATTTTCTATGAAAATGTACAAAACATTTGTATAATGTAGCCAGATCACAGAAGGTATGTTGTTAGAGTTGCAATGAAGTACATTTTAACAGTCCTTGCAGCAGAGGGACACAGAGACAGACACAGGTAGACATTCTATTTTTGCCTGGACAAAATACGTTCTCTCGGTACAAGAAGGAGAGCCTACAGATGCTCAATGACTTTGTTATGGAGGAAAAATGGCTTTTATAAGAAGCTAAATTGGTTACCTATGAGGGAGATCTTTCTCCTCCTGATCTAATTTGAATGCCTGTATAGTTCACCCAAGAGAGATGCAATGATTATCCTACAATTCTTTGCTCTCCCTCCCCCTTTCTCCTTTGGAGAGGGAGGGAGCATACTGGCTCCCTGACAGCCTGCCCAGGGACAAGCTGTCAGGGGTCCCCCTTGGGACCCTGACCCTATTCTGCGGATCAACTGAGTTGGGGTGCGGCATTCTCCTGAGACAGAAGGGTTTCCCGAGCCCCCACCTTGCACACTTCTATAGTTCAACCTGGAGGAGTGCAGCGGGAGCCCTCCTGGAACCCTTGGAGGGTGTCTGCCATGGGGAAAGCCCCCCAACTTGGTATACTCCTTCCTTTCCATTTAGGAGGCACAGGAGAAAGGGGGCAGGGGTGATGGGTTGGGGACAACTCTCCTGCAGCTAAAGCCTTGCAGACTTCTATTCACTGGAGAGTTGTCTCCTGGCCCACCAACTCCCCACCACACACACACTTCCAGTTCCACTGGGAGGCATGTGGGGGCAGGAAATAGCTGTGCCACAGCTTCAAGACAGGTTTGGGGGATCAGGACCAGGCAGCTTTGGAGCCACAGGAGATCCCCAGGGATCAGGACTTGGGCTTGGGGGTGATGTCCCCAAATCCAGTTCCTGGCATCTGGGCTTCAAATGCTGGGTAGAAGGGGCAGGGATCCCACATAAGGGTGGGGACTGGGGCCAGGGAAGCATCTTCACCACTAGTTCATAGCCCTGTGGATTTTCAAATGGAAATTTAAGCCAGGGAGCTGGGAACAAGGGTCAGGGAAGCTGTTCCCAGCCTGCTTCCCCACACCTCCAGCTTTAAATCACTCCATGTGAAGCCTAGATGGTCTGCAAACAAGCCAACTTAAAACCAGCCTTCCCCCTTGCTCTTCCCAGGCAGGGGAGAGGATAGGCTGTGAAGTAATCCATTCTAAGGACAGAGGTGGCCCAGGAAGTACTCTTCAGGTGCCCCTGGTCCAGCTCTCAGCCTAACTGTCTACCTGTAAGACTTTCTGAGTACTTCTTACTGGTAGAAATGCATGTCTGTAGACTGCAAATAACTGGAATTAATCCCAATTATCAAGGGGTGTGGGAGGTGGGGTGGGGAGTGACATCTTGGTACTTCACAGGTACTTTGAGTGGGAGAATATATATTTTGAGATCTTACACAGATATAAATCAAAGGCTTTGTCCTGGGGGAAATCAGCTCTGTTTTTAACCAAAGAGCTTCAGAGCCTCTTCAAAAAGAAAGGAAGAAAGAGAGGAAGAGGAAAAAGCTTGACATTTGGACTCTACACAAAAGCAGGTATCAGGTGACCAGCATGTAGACTCAACCCTGAATGATGGCACTAGCAGCACCAGTCCATCCAGCTACACTTGTCCTCATAAGAGTCCATAATTCCCCCTCCTCCCCCATCCCCAAGTTACTAGATTTCTGAAAAGATTTGTGCAAATGTCAATGTAAAAAAGTAAGGCCAGAAAATGCCTGTCTGTTGAAAATACTACGTCTTTTTATTTTTTTTTCCTCTGCATATCTGCCCATTTTATCTATGCTAATTTGTAGTTTTTAAACATATATCTGATAAGCAAAGTTCGCAAGACTAGGACCAACTCACTTTATTTGCTCCCAGATAAATACATTGCTACCTGATTTTTATACAGGATACCACTGCCATCCAGTGGCCAAATATATAAGGCATAGATGAGGTCATCACCATCCACTCTCCTTTGAATTATGCAGATAACATCTATCTGAATTTTCAAACAGCTTTTCCACAAAGTCAAACAGATCCATTTGGTTTCTGCCTTATCTGCATCAGAACAAATATGTATATTTCCCCCTTGATAAAACATTTGTTCCTGCTCTGTAAGTGTTCAGCTCAGTTCCCGGAAAATATTGTCTTTCCACCCCTCTGCGTTTTTGCTGAGATTTGCATGGTCATTACCTAATCATACTGTTTATTTCAGTCTGAAAGATGGAGAGCTTTTGTGGATCTTCTAATCTAACCAGACCCTCTCAGGATAGAAATTTCACAAATAAATCTTTGCGAAACATCTATTCCCTCCTCCAGAGAAAGCAGTGAATATTGGTAACAGCTGGATGAAATCTAAGAGGTGTTAGGAGAGGACACGCACAGAGAAAAGATTAAATATCTGGCTTTTATTCACTAGAATACCCAGCACTGAATGCAGACACATAAATATGATGTTTTATCGAGTACACCTCTCACATGTAGCCTTGGTCTGTACTATTTAGACCAGCAACCTTTTGGATGATTATCTTTTCATCTCCTTTGTGATGTGGCTAAGATTTTTTTCATTTAAAAAGATAGGGGCTGTATAATTATTAAGGATCAGCCACAGCATAGCTTTTTTTCTGTGAAGACAGAAGCAAAGTAGGCACTGAACATCTGTACCATTGCACCTTTCATTTAAAGATAATTTTCTCTGCTGAACAGCAGATCTACAGTTTTCCTATATTTCTTCTCCATCTGCCATTTTTAGAGCCCCATCTCACATCTCTTACCACTGCTAACTTGTTTTTCACCTTTGCTTCCCTTGTCCCTACAAATTGGTTCTTCTCCTTTGTACACGATTCCTTGGTGATGCTGGTTTTTTGTTTGTTTTTTTGCATTGCCTGTATATCTCTCTCTTGCTTTTGAGATCACTCAGAAGTGTCTGGTGTAGCCCCTACTATTTCTTGCTCTTCTCACTAACTATGGGACCTTAATAACAATTTCTCTGAGTTGGCTGAAATCTGACCTTCTGAAATTGTGACCTTGTTTTCCTAACCTCATCCCTTCCTTTCCTGAGAATAATTAAATCAATCATACCAGGATCACCATATGCACCAAGTTTCCAACCACCTCTACTTTTGCACCCAGTTCAGCCCTGTCAGTTCAGTTCAGCCCTGTCAGTCAGAAACACATCCAAAACAGATGACCCCTAACTGTTTCTTCAATTTTCTCAAACAGTTATTCTCTATACATGTTAAGAACTTGCTGGACATTTTCTGCTTTGTCACCTTTTACATATTCCTTTTATTTGCTCAAAGACTGCCTCAATCATCTGCTCTTTCTGTTTTTGCAGTGTGCAGGGGAGCCATACCATAATACTATTATTGTTCTTTTCCCCTTTTATCTTCACCCAGATATACTCAGCAGATTTGCTATTCTTCCTCTTGAAGATTGGAACAATCATATACATGTTTGACATATAATGTAGTGCCAGCCAGTCATTACCCAGCTCATGCTACTAAGTATTACAATAATGTCAGGGCCTGATTTGCACAGAGTTATAAAAGCTGTGAGTGCTTTGGAAATTAAACTGTTTTGCTGAAAAAACAAAAAAATATATACCCTTAGGCTTAGACAGAAACCAGCACATTTGGACATTTAGAGCATTAGTTTGAGCTCATCTCTAGCAAAGAAATACCCATTTTTTAAATATCAGTATGAGTCTCAAGTTTGTACTAGAATAATTCAGTAAAGTGCACTTTTTCTTAAGATACATTACAGTTGCTTTTGAGTGTGACATATGTGGCATATCCAAAGAATAGTGACCAAAAGATGTGGGAGATTTGTTTTTCTTAGCATCAGCATTCCCTCAGAAATAAATATGCACAGCTCATATTGATATCTCAGCTCTTGATTAAGAAATCAAGAACAGTTTGATCCTTTTATATCTGAAAAATTTGCATGGATTCAGAAGATAGCAGCAAGTCACCAAAATAAAAAAAAATTAACTGTCAAAGCTGCTTTGCATTTTCATCTTTGCGTTTTTGACATATAACATCTCTTATTCCAGAGCTGGAGGGGGAAGAGTAGAAATGGCATAGTTAAGCAATTATCTTATTTCCATGGACAGGTTCATTTTTGTGGCCCTCAGGGCAAACAGATCTGACACCTGTTCCTTATTCCCTGTGGGATTTACTAGTTCAGGTTAGTTCAAGTTACACAACTTATTGCATTCAGTTGCTCCAAACAGGTTTGGAGCATGAAAGAGTATTTTCCACTATTTTTTCATAACCCAGATTGCACAGGGAACCAGGCAGTGTTGTTTTTTTCTAAAGGTACAGTTAGCTTAGCTTAAGATAATGAGGCAAAATTGATATGAATAGAGATTCCCTTTGTATAGGAGGCAGTAGTTATTTTGTAGAAGAGGTTTGAAAACATCCAGGCAGGCAAAATCCAGATGTGAGAAGCACTGAACAGAAGTACTGAAATGCTAGTCTGGAGAAATTATTAAATATTTTGTCATTGATTGCTGTAACAGGTAAGGTGCCAAGGGTTGCTGTAACACCCCCTAGTGGTCACTTCAATCCTGCCCAACTTTTGCCCTTGGCTCCCAGGGTACCCACTCTGGTCTCTCACCTGCCTTGTCTTGTAAAAATTGATGAGGGGAGGCTGCCTTCAGAGGCTAGAGAGCCTGGGGTGTACTCTCTCTCCATCTCTCAGCCTTTGCTCTCTTAGATCCTACCTGTCTTAAGGTCTAAATGTGTGACTTCCTACCACCTCTGCAGCTATACCTATGCTTCACAGATGTTACTCTGGACACCATTTTGTCCCTTGTAGGGGCCTCAGCCCTGTTGGCTTCAGTCTCTCTTTCCTCTGGCTACAGACCTCCAGCCCTGACCCACTGAATTGAGCCCAGCTCTCTTGTTCTGGGAACCTGGCCCTGTCTCTCTCTTACTCTGGGCAAGCTTTTAGCCCTCAGAGTGCCCGACCCTGTGTTGGGCTGCCCTCAGCCCTCTGGTCCCTTACCCTAGGCTGAGCTGTTTGCTTCTCCAGCCCTTAGACGTCTTGTCCTTGACCCTAGCTAGGCTTCCTAGGGCTGAGAGCCCTACCAGGCACCCCTCCATGGCCTCCAGACCACTCCCCATAGTTACAACCTGGTCCTCAATTAAGCAGCTTAAATTACAACATAAATACAAGATACTGTTCCCAACTAAAAGCCTACTCAGCTCTGAGTTGTTGCTTCATTCAGGCCATCAGATTCCCTTAGTTCCCCATGGGTAGCTCCAGGGAACAGTTCATGTGCCTGCTAGCACCTCTGCTGCTGGCATCTCCCTGTGGGCTCTGGCCCAGGCCCTGGGTTTATATTCCTGGAAGCCACATCCTCTTTTGGTCACCTACCTTCTCATCTCTGCGCAGAGTTTCCCTTGTCAATCCCTGTCAGCCTGCCCTCCTGCAGCTGTGGCCCCACAGCAAGCTGAGCTTGCTGCATCTTGCTAAGAGCAGGAGCCTCCTAGCTCCTTGCCACAGTTCTCTCTCCTCCCCTTCCCTTACTCCCAAGTAACAGGGTCTGGGTCCCCTGTTACAATTGCGTTATGAATAGTTACTTTTCATTTTCATCTTGGAGGCTTTTAGGCCTTACTCTATGGAGCAATCAATGGATGTCTTTTGCCCACCAATGGCACAGTAAGATTCATATACCAGGTTCTTTTCAGGAACAAGGAGATGGAGAGATATTAGTGGGGGAGGAGGGGAGTTGACAGAGAAAGAAAGAAGGACTGAAAACCAGCAAGCAAAGAAAGAATCACACATAGAAAAGAAAAGAAAAGAAAAGAAAAGAAAAGAAAATGCTTGTTGGCAAAAAAAGGAAGAAAAAATTATGAATAGGACCTTTTCCAGAGCCCTGTGCTATGGGGGTGGGGGTTGGAGGGTGGGCCCTGTCTCCAAAACTGCTCCAGACAAAACATGGAAACTACTTCTACAGACTTCCCCCCAGTGTTTAAGCCTTAGATGCACAAGATTCCATGCAATAGCCAGCTGTTGAATTAAGGGGTAGGGTTTCAGCTTCTTTTACAACAGTTTGATGTGCTGTGAAGGAGAATGGTTATGTGGAGATGGAATCCATCTAAACGAACATTGGGAAGAGCATATTTTGACCTAATTTGGATAACCTGGTGAACTTAATTCTGGAGAATGGATGAAAAACCAAGATAGGGATAAATATCTTTGACAACTGCATATCAGTAGAAAGAGTATTGGAGAAGAAGCAGAAAGAACAGGAAGTCATATTCTGTAAACTCAATGAGAAAAATCTCATTATTAGAATAATTGCATTCTATATAAAAATATATACATCTGTTCCAAGGTCCAAGAGGAAGTGATTAGAAGATCTACTGGGTAACCGAAAGAAAATAAAGGGGAAAAAAACTATTGATATTATAGAGAAGCTCTACTGTAACATACCAAAGCAGTGGATTAAGCACTTTTCAAGCACTTAACAAGTATTGCAGAAAAACAAATAAAAGAACAAGAACCTTAAGGGGCCTGCATGTTCCAAAAACCAGCAGATTGAGGGCTCTATATTAAGCCATTTCAATGTAAAGGACAGGTCAGAAGATCTCCAAGAAACAAATGCAACTACAAAAGCAGGTATTTAGCTTTTTGTTTTTGAAAAAAACACCCCAGAAGCGAGATGTGCAGGCAATGGAACAAAAGATGTACCCCCAAGGAAGCACACACACATAAGGACAAAATCAGAAATGCAAAGATGAAAAATGAGTTACAGCTGCTATTTGTTTACATCTCTGGAAAGACAAGGAAAAGGAGCAAAATAGATACATTAGCAAGTCAAGGAATAACCCCAGAAAAAGTCAATTTTTACAGTATTTAACTCAATTTTTACAGAGATTTAATAAGTCAGTAGGAAAAACTTTCTGCAGCATGGATCAGACAGTGGGTTCTCTGACCTTTGCTATCATCTTTCACAAAGCCCCTACACTACAGGAAAGTTTGTGAAGTTCCACCCACCCACGCACCCATCTCTGCTCCATATCTTGCAACTCAGCCTGTATGCTTGTGTACACACAATGCAGTACTGACTTATTAAATCTCTGTGACACTGCCGTAAATATGGAACAGAACTAAATGCAAACTCTATCATCCTAGGCTTGCAGGATTCTGCTACGGGTGGGAGATTTCACAATTGATGCCCTGATAGAGTTAAATGTCCCGAGAAAGATGTGACATGAGGAGAATAACACTATGAATATCAATATATCTGGCATGAGTCTAGGAACTGGCAGTATTGCTGCAGCTGGACTGTGTCCAGGTATTAGCATTTAAAACATGAGTCTTGTCCAGGAAAATAAGATACACCATGCATACATAGGAAAAGCTGACAAGTATGCCCTTCTTTAACTGAAAGGATTTATTTTTGTTCAGATCCTCCACTCCTGGAATAAATTAATGAACCTTGAAGGGTTTGGGAATAAATCAGGATTGCAAGATATGCTCACACCAAATTGGATTCATTTCCAAAAGGGAGATTTAAGGAAATGATTGGAATGGATAACAAAAAGAAGATACAACAGGTTTTGGTGTACCAGGCAGTAGGAATACAACAGGGTCCAGCTGGCCCTACCTGTACCACGAGCAGTACGTCACAGACCAAGAACTGTACGAAGGAGATTTCCCCACTTCAGGCTCACTAAGCCCCAGATGATGTTTCTTCTAAATTGAGCCATTTAAAAGCTGTGAAAGAAGCTGTAGTGGGGAAACAGCCAGAAACTGAAGCTAGTACTGTTTAAGCAGGGATAAATGGACATAACATTTTAAAATATTTGCCTTGAACTTTCTGTTCCAAGCCCTCTCATCCCTGCCTTTTCACCAGTACCTGTCTTCAGACTTGCTCCTCATACTTAGCCGTTTCCTTTTCCTACCTGGTCTGTCTCTTTTATACTATCCTTTCTCTTACTTTTCTGCTTAGCAGATCCCCAATATCCGCTAACCTCCCTCTACAACCAAAACTTGTTGAACTAGCCCTACATTTGTTAGTTCATACTGATGACATTTCTTGCATGTGCATCCCTTGCCTTTCTTGTCTACTTAGATTGAACGTTTTGGGGCACAGACACATAAAAATGTTACCACAAGGTAAATAAAAACTGTCATATCCAGTACAACAGCTGCTCTGTGGTTACTGCCTGTTTACATGGTCATACCCTACGGTAAAGGCAAAAATGGTCATCAGTAATTAAAACTGCACAGAAATGTTCAAATTTGGAAGAATTCTCCCAGGTCTGTTTTCCTGGTGGAAAAACTTACTTGGAGATGCCTGAACAGACATTCAAGTGCTGAGCTCTTGAAGAGCAGAGGACTTGCAGTGCTGATGCTGCACAGCCAAAGGAACCCAGTGTACATATCTCATCATCCTTTGCAGGAACCCTCAGTCTGCCCAAGGACATATAGCAGCAGGGCAGGCCTGTTTAGCTGAACTAGACTGCTCAGAACCAAGTAGAGTCTCCCATCAGCACAAGGGGATTTTGAAGGGAGTATATTCTGCTCTGTGCTTGGCTGAAGTCCAGTGAGCAACACAGTATATCCCTTGGAGGGTTATTTTTTTCCTGGTTTTTTTTTCTCTTGGAGTGGCCATTTTTGCTCTGGGAGAAAAAGTCTGACCAGCTGTACAATCATGGTTTTTCCTCAGAGAGATGCGACTCCCCCAGGAGAAACTGAATGTCTGTGTGTGACCTTAGCACTCT
>NW_005842274.1:1118260-1124732 GCF_000455745.1 Alligator sinensis
CATTGAAAGAGTCATTGCATTAACTGCAAGGTAAGAGCCTGCACATAGGCAATTACTGAGGATCAGCTGAACTGTTACAAGTCCTTGACTTCATTAACCTCATGGTAACTTGTTCGTTCGCCCATGTGCCTACTCTGTTTTTTCCCTGCATAGCATAATGGAACCTGATTTTGGTTGGTCCTTAGGCATTATTTTCATAATAGAAGCAGTAGCAGCAGCATTACCTTTATTGTAGAGTAAGATCATGTATTACCTGCACTGCTACTCCTACTATTGCTGCTGCTACTACTACTACTAGGCAAGATGAACACCTTCCTTCCCTAGCAAATGACTACCCCACATTTTTGAGCTCCAGTTTTTCAGCTACTGGGCTTGCTAATACTATATCTAACAACGAATTTCAGTATTGAAAAGCACTGTTCTCTCGCCTGTGGTTTAGAAAACAAATACAGTCACGAGGAACTGAACAGACCACTTAAAAAGAAACAGTAGACTTGAAGAGTGGGAACATGAAGTTGTTGGTATTGTAGGCAAATGAGTACATGACTCAGATGTATTCCAAGTGAGGTCATATACCTCAAATGAAGCAACACTAAAGTACTTCCAACCTACAGAAATCATTAAGTCAATATTTGAAGATGGAATTAAAAATAAAGTATATTGTAAACATGTAAATTATACTGTAGTTTTTTGGGGGGGGGTTTTGCTTTAGATTCATAAATCAGCCCAAAATATCAGGTCTCAGATCAGCATATGCTTCATATCAGTATGAGCACATCTAAGTGTCTGCTTCCAACTACTCAACACAGAGCAGAAAATATACAATATCCAAACAATTATTTGATAAGTAGCTAGCAGCATGTATAAATATTGATATGCTCTCTTAGCTCATTAACATTATGTGGCAGATCTCAAGGGGTATGTTGATATAGAAAAGATCATCCTGGTAAAAAAGATTGGAAATGCTCTACCCTAACCCTTACATTTTATTCCAATTCTCCCTACCCAGCACTGTATGTTGGTTCATAAAGAATATACGTTTTATTCAAGAACTTCGATTTCAGTGATACTTTAATGCAAATTTATCTTTAAGGTGGCATTCCAATGAGAAAAATGTTCATGGAAGAAAAGCAGGACATCATTAACATTTTCACATCCAAGAGCAAGACAAAATATTCTGCAATAATGTTGATGAATTATCTGTTTTGACAGAACCAATTCTACTCTTATTGGAGTCAATTGCAAAAGTCCCATTGACTAAATTAGGAGCAAGATTGGGACCAGCCATGGAAACAGTTCAAAGCCACCTATTTGTGCTTGTTGATAGAAAGCCATTGATCTAATATCAATTCAATGTGAAGAAGGCAGCTTACTTCTTGCATTTTCACTATTTGAACATTTTTTAGTCCTATAGAATAGTGACAGTTTAGTCACAGGGACAGTGGGCAACTGATAGTTTACATATTGCAGTTATTAAAACCAGGGTGGATATATATAATAGGTTGTCTCTCTCATCACTTCCTTTCCAGACAGCATTTCACTGCTTTCCAGTATTTCTCCACATCTGAGGACCTTCATTTGCAGAATTTGCAACTGACATCAAGATGGACTTTACATTACCCTGGTTTTAATAAAATAGCTTCTAATTCAAGGTTATTGCACTATAGATGCTAGCTAGTTCAGCTTGTAAATGATTTCCTATGCTTCATAAAAAATAAACACATTGAACACACTGGAAGATAAAAATGCTAAAAAAGAATTAATAAAGAAAGTGAAATAATGAGAGTTGGGAAGTTATTTTATTACAGAGTAGGAAGAGGAAATAGGAGAGGGTAAATAAAGCTATAGTTTGAGACTGGAACTGTATCCATAATAGTAAATTATATCATAAGTAGAAAAAGGTGGCTGTTTTACTTGGTAAAATAGGGACAATGACATAAACTTATTACATGGACTAATATCACTTACCAAAAGAGCTGAAAAAACATCTAATGAAGTTGGGGAAATTCTACAAAAATCACCTGTCTCTTAAGGGTGCAGACAAGAGAGACAATTTTAGCCCTATCTGGCCACAGAAAGTGGTCTATAGCCATGACCCAATGCAAGTGCACAGCTGCGCACAGCTTAAAACAATGACTGATCCAATGAAAATCTGAACCCTTATTGCATAAGGCGTCAGACGAAGACATTTCAAAACAGAGCATCCTCTGTAACTTGTGTCTTCACTGCCTGCCTGCTTGTTGCTGTTTTCAGAATGCAAGGGGAGAAAGGGAGCAGAGGGAGTTCACTCTAGGGTTTTTTCAGCCCCCAATGGAGGGTGGGGCAGGTGTACTGGAGCCCTCCCAAGGTAGCAGGGCACCAATTTACCCATCCTACCCTCCAGCACCAGCTGGGGAGAGCTCCCTTCCTTTCCCCCTTCCTATTCTGGAAACTTTGCAGCCTCACTGAGAGCAGGGGCTATTGTTAGGTGAAACTGGCTCCAGGCTGGCAGCCAGCAGATAGATTCTCTTCCCCCTTGAACCAACAGTGAACTTCTGTTTGGTCCAGGGGACTGCAAGTCAGAATGCATCCTGCAAAGTGTTCTCAGTTACAGTGGTGAGCTGCACTTCTGTCTGCACCCTAAAATCACTGATGTTTGTGGAAGGGCTGGACTGCAGTAGCCATGTTGGTTCATGAAATGTAAAAGAGGTAAGGAGGTTTTTGGTGATATCTTTTATTGGACCAACTGTGTAGCTTGGAGATATACAAGACAAACTTTAAGGCAAAGCGCCCTTCCTCAGTTCTGGGAAAGAATCTGATGCAGATTGTGTTAAACAGCAGATAGAACAATGGTTTGAGTATAACTCCTTATGTACATGAAAACAGTCTGCTTAAAGGAGTGGAGGAGGACTGTGAAGTAGTAAGAGATACAGTTTTTGAATACAAGAGTATGTGACTGTATTAATGAAATTAACAAATCATTGCCAGTTTGGAGAAAATTTAAAAGATGCATTAAAGGGATGAGAAGAAAAATCAAAGCAGTCAGAAATCAGCTACTGACCAAAACTGATTTGACACGAAAATGCATACTAGAAATTGCCATTTTAATGAATTCTTTTGAGAAAAGATTGGGGAGTGAGGTTCAAGCAGTAAGAACAACATGGAAAACATTTAGAGACTGTGCTCTTAAGGTGGGAAAGTGTCATACAATGTATAGGATTGTTGTTTAAATGCCGCAGTTTCTTGAATTAGTCATTCACAGAGAATATATAGGTCAGTGCAAAAAAATACAGCCACCACTTTACAAGAGGAATACCAGATGATTTCAGATTCATCAGATTTCTAATGGCCATATGCAATCCCCTGAGAATGCTTTATTGTTTAACGTGCAAGGCATAAAGAGAGGACTCTTTTGGATTTCTTTACAAGCATACATTTTAAATAAAACTTGATACAAGGTCTACAAATTCTGCAGCAAGACTCCTTAAGCAGATGAAGATGATAGGACATGTCAGTACTTCTAAAAAGAAGTTTAGAATCTCCTGAATTTTACCAAGTTTATCCAGTACTGTTGTGTGAGAGCCAAAAATATGTTTTTGATTGCAGTAAGTGCCCAGTAAATAGCCTGAATATTTGGCATAATTTAACTAATTTAGCACAGATAATTCAGTGTTAAGACTCTTGTTTTCAAAGAAGGAAGTTTGGAACAGGTTGTGACAGTTCAGTTTGCATCTGAAGATCACTAGTGGTTTGTTTAAAATTAATGACATGAAATCACATTGTATCGACCCATATACCATGCTGCCATCATAGATGAATGGAAAGGTTTGTACATTCAAGCAAGCTATTTGTACTGTGACTCTGAAAAAGGTACTACACAACACAACACAGTATATATATATGGTCACATTGTAAGAGAATACAAAGGATCTAGCATGACCTAGATAGACTGGAGAAATGATCCACAACTAATCAAATGAAATTCAGCAAAGGAAAAGGCAAAGTCCTGTATTTGGGACATCATAACTGCACGCACAAATACAGGTTGGGGAATTACTGTTTAGGGAGCAGTACAGCAGAGAAGGACCTGTGAATTATAGTAGACTAGGGGTTTTCAACCTTCTTAAACAAGTGTACCCCCTCTGCCTCAAAGTTTCAGCTCATGTACCCCTTCATATTTTTTCTTGTTTTTAAGGGGGGGGGGGGAGGGGGGGGCATAGATTGAGGCCTCTGTGGTGAGAGAGGGAGTGGGGCTGAGGCTGGAGCAGAGTGTGGGATGGAGCCATGAGAATGGTTTGTCCAGGGGGCGCAGGGGTGGGGGGAGCTCCTGCTGCTGTGCACATCCCAGTGGAGGCCTGGGGAGCATATGCCCCCGCCCCCCCCTGATCTGTGCACAGGACAGAGGCAGCTGCTGCTGCAGGCTGCACTCTGCACCCCGCTGCCGCTGTCCCAAGAGCTGTGAAACACATGTGCCTGCTGCTACTGGGCAGGCAGAGGACAGACAGCCACACACGCAGATGCAGACCCTCCCCCCCACCCCAGCAGGTAAGTAGTGTGTCCAGTTTTGCACTCAAACTTCAAGAAAGCACTGAACAGATTAGAAAGAATCCAGCGGAGGGGAAAAAATAGAGGCCTGTGAAGTATGACTTGTGAAAAATGTTGAAAGAACTAGGATTATTTAACCTGGAGAAAAGAACATTGATAATGGTCTTCAAACACCTGGGCTAGGGACAGAAGTCACACAAACTGGACTAAGTGATCAGAAACTGGTTTAAACCTGTAATGAAATAGAAGTTGAGTGCGCATAAACCAGTTTCAAAATAGCTGAAACTGGTTTAACATAAACCTGGTTGAATGTAGTATTGACTTAACTGATTTAGGTCAAACTGGTTTATGAAACTTCTGTCCCAGACCCCTTCCTAGTTCAAATTAAATCAGAATCCCCCAGCAACCCAGCATTTTGCAGGGCTGGGCTGAGCTGTAGAGAGCAGGGCTGGTCCCACCCCTTTGCTCCCTAACTGGAACAGTGAGGCTGGCTCATTGTCTGGCTCACTGGCCCCCACGGGCAAACCCCTACTGAGGTCTGGGGCCAGAAAGTGGGGTTAAACTTTCCTTCCCCTGAGTACAGAGCTGCCCTGCCCTGCTGGCTTACTTAGTGCTGGCTACAACTGTGAACTACAAATCCCAGAGGCACCTGGAAGCAGGAAGAGGAAGTGAACACACAGCCCATGTGCTAGAGAGCCATGCTCTAGTGCCCCTTGGCTTCTAGCCTGAGCCACTGCAAGCATGTGGCTGCATTTTCTGAATCAAAAGTGACTGAATCAAAAGCATTTTCTGAATCTGTTCATTTGCTCATTGGTTCAGTCTTTGCAGCTTAGGCTAACCTGGAAAGACTGAATCAATTCTGCCTTGGCTTTTTGACTGTGTACTTAGCCATGAAGGGTGATTACAGAGAGGGTAGAGATGGCTTGTCTCCATGACCATAGGAGACAGGACTAGGAGCAATGGCCTCAAGCTGCAGCAGAGAAAATTTAGGTAGGGGATTTGGAAGAACTTCCTGATTATGAGAGCCCCTCTAGACATTCAGGTAAAGGTGTGATAGGATCTGACATGCAATCCATATAACCATACCTCCTGCCATGCTACACATGCATGGCAAGAGGCATGGTTGTGGGATCCAGAATCAGATTCTATCAGACCTTATTGCCAGTGCAGGGGGAGCCCAGGATTGCAATCTCAAGCTCCCCCTGAACTGGTATACTAGTAGCAAGCTCCTGATACTGTGAGTCCCACAGCTGGCAAGACACCCAGTCATGGCAGCACCCCATGGGCTGCTGTGGCTGGGAGTACAGAGCTGCCAGCTGTGAGGACATAGCTATGCTACATGTTCAAATTAAAGTCGGATAGAAACCATGTATAAAGTTATTACACATTTTTTTTAAGAAGTGATATTTAATTTGCACATGTAGCCCAGCTAAATTAATTGTATAATTAACCAGGTAATTGCATAATATATGTAACATGGAAAGGGGGGCCTCAGAGTGTCAAGCACTGGAGAAGGCTCTCTAGAAAAGTTGTGTAATCTCCATCCTTGTAAATCTTGAAGAGCAAGTTGGGTACTTGGCTGGGACAGTTTGGTAAGAGATGCTTCTGCCTCAAGCTGGGGATTCTGCCTGATGAGGTCCTTTCCAGCCCTACTTCCTTTGGTCCTATCATTCTCAGGTGATTTGTAGATACCCAGGATTGACTATGTCATAGATCAGTCCTAGTTTTATTAGGCAGAAATAGTGTCTCATGCAGAAGACATGTAAATCAGCTGTCAAATACAAATTGGGCAATTTCCCTTTAAATAACAGTTTTTTGGGGTGGATTAAAGTTACATTTGGTTGTTATGTAAGTACATTTTGAATGTATATAATGGCAATCATTCAGCAAATCATGCAATAAAGAGTGACAAAACAAATACCATCAATGCACTAAAATTGTCTTCCTG
>NW_005842274.1:1124745-1125399 GCF_000455745.1 Alligator sinensis
GCTGAATTATTGCATGAAGTGGGGAGAAGCCAGGATTTGTAGTGTATATTTAGGGAGAGTTTTCATTGCTATTTGATGCAGTCCTCATAACGAATGCCATGCAATTACATAATAAAAAGCTAGAATAGATGATGCTGACTGATATCTTATGGAACTGTTAGGAAGAGTTAGGACAGGGAGAGGATAGAGATAGCTTGTCTCCATGACCATAGGAGACAGGACTAGGAGCAATGGCCTCAAGCTGCAGCAGAGAAAATTTAGGTAGGGGATTAGGAAGAACTAGTGTCTTACTTACTTAAGCCCCTAAAAATGATACCAGCAAAGGTTAAATTTTAGTTTTGCTGCTGTCAGCATAAGAATGGAGAATGAGTGGTAAAGGGAATAAGTTGCTGATTGAGCTTCAGTAGCATTTCTAAGTACATTTCTAAGAGTCTGAGCGATGTAGCCAGTCACAGGTTTGCCGGGGGCACAAAGGACGTTTCATAGATTTCGTAGACATTAGGGCTGGAAGGGACCTCGGAAGATCATCGAGTCCAGCCCCCTGCCCAAAGGGCAGGAAGTCAGCTGGGTTCATAGGATCCCAGCAAGATGAGCATCCAGTTTGCTCTTGAAGGTGTTCAATGTAGGCGCTTGAACCACCTCCGGTGGCAGGCT
>NW_005842274.1:1125474-1156341 GCF_000455745.1 Alligator sinensis
TAAAGAGCCCCAGGGCTCTCAGGCTGTCATCGTAGGGTCTGCTTCCCTGACCTCTGATCATGCGTGTGGCTCTTCTCTGCACTCTCTCAAGCTTCTCCACATCCTTTTTGAATTGTGGAGCCCAAAACTGGACGCAGTACTCCGCTGCGGCCTCACTAAGGCCGAGTACAAGGGGAGAATGACGTCCCGGGATTTGCTTGAGAAGCATCTATGGATGCAAGCCAGCATTTTGGTCGCTTTACTAGCCGCAGCATCACACTGCAGGCTCATGTTCATCTTGTGGTCAATGATGACCCCCAAGTCTCTTTTCTTGCATAGTGTTAGCCAACATAGCACTGCCGAGCCTATAAGGATGCTGCGGGTTTTTCTTCCCAAGGTGGAGAACCTTGCATTTATTGCAAGATATTTTATTGAAGTATCAAGGCTTTAAAAAAATGAAAATTACAATGAAACCAAAACTGTGGATTGTAGAGTTTGTCTTCTCAGTGGTTAGACAGTACAAAAGATAACCGTCAGCTCACTTTGTACAGCTCTGGACATGTATAACATTTTCTCATTGCCCATTGTCTGTGCTATTAACTGCTTGCTGCACAACTCACAGGTGCTTACATTAATCACTCTAGATGCCATATGAAATATTAACAAAAGACTCTCAGTTAAGGCTAAGAATTAAAGCCCCTAGTGGAAATAGTGGAATTTTTCCAACCAACCGACTAACACTAGCAATTCCATAATATGTTATATACTGGTCCAAAGTCCACTGAAAGAAATGGGAAATTAAAATTGTTCCATTGGGTTTTGAATAAAGCTTTATTTCCTTCATGTCCTGTTTACCATTTCAGTGTGTTATACACTCATACTCTAAACACACATTCACAAATAAATGTCTCATGGTCCTGCATTGCATAGTACTGTGAAAAGGTAGTGGAGGCCTGCAGAAAGGACTGCAGGATACCCATACAAATTAAAACACCCTCTCAGGTTAGCAAACCTGAGAAGAGAAGCCCTGGAAACATGAAACGGGAAAGACTTTTTTTTTCTTTTTTAACAAAAGAATAGATTAGGGTGGAAAGGCCCCAAACATTTTTTATGTTGCTATCTCAAGCAGCTTGTCCATTTGAGAGTGGCTCGTTACTGTAATTACGTAAGAATGGCATTGTCCTACCACTTGATCTACTGACGTATTCATTCCTACCTGTCTATGCTAGTGACAAAATATATTTTCATTGCTTTATTACTCTTGTAATAAAGCTGTCTGAAAGGCAGGATTTCTGGATCAAGAGAAATGCTGTGTTTTAAAATTTGCTTATGATCTGGTTCAGACCAACAAAACTATTTTCCATGAACTAGTAATTCAGAGGGGAAAAAAATGGAAACACCTACAGCTAGTCTTTTTCTAAAAATCAATGCCCCCTGCACCATGGAGATGTTCAGTGAAAGTGACATCGGTCTCAATTTAAGCCAAGTTTTCCAGAGTTTTCAGATCTAAGGCAGTAATATTACAATATAGGAGTGAGCAGAGCAAGAGTCCTGCGTGTTGCCTAACAAGTGAGGGCACTGCCTCCCAGGAAAAGCTTTACCTTCTTTCCCTTTCTTCCTTTGCTCTCCCCCCACACCGCCCCCCCCCCACACACACACACACTGCACCTCTTATTTTGCCCCCAAATTCTGTATTCAAAAACAGCTGCTCAGCAGACATTATCAGCAGTGAAAGAAGGAGGTGATTTCTTCCCCCTGCAGCAGAAAAACTCCAGCCACTGCCCCTGCATCATGTGCTACCAACAGTCAGGGTTCAGAACTGGTCACTTATGCCTCTGTTTCAAGGCATGCGGTCTGAAAACATACACCACTCGAAGCTAAAGGTCCCAGAAGTCTGCAGAATCCCCAACCCCATGGTCCTGAACTCAGCTAAAGTTAATTAAACTGAAACATTTAGGTTCAGAACATTGGTATTTTCTGATTAAATATATTTCTGCTACCTTTGCATATGCAACGTAGCAAAGAGAAAGCTTATCTTGCTTTGTCTATTGTTATCAGAATTTCTTATTAAGCTGCGATCCAATACAGCTATTCAATTTCACCAAAAGCAAAGGTTTGCACAGGTGTGACTTTGAGCATAATTCAGCCTATAAAATCTTTATTACCTTTCATGCACTAGATCAAAAGGACTCAGCTTGAGTCTGAGCCATTGTTGAGTTTGCAGGGGCAGCAGTTAGAAAAACAAATATCTTGGAAAATGAGCATACTGTTTACAGAAGTTATAGGGACACAGCAAACATGAAACCTGTGGCTATCAGTTTCACACGGTCACTTTTCAGAGGGAAACTGTGTTATAAACAGTTTTGTTGGAAAAGACAGATTATTCCTGTTTTGAATTATTCATATCTGCACTTGACCTATATTCTTATGTTAGCTGATTATAAAGCACATCATACCAAGTAATGATATTGTATCATAGCAACATGTAGGAAACTGGTCTCTTAAATCTATGGAGATAGTAATAGCACCTCTTATAGTTAATGCAGAGGACTTACTGGTGTGACATCTTGGAATAAGTTTATTTTTTGTTGAAAAAAAGGCACCGCAATTTGATATGACGTTTTGCTTCAAGTTTGCTTGGGGCTTCTTCTAAAAAGTCTCTAAAGTCAATTCTTTTCAATAACCACTGTTGTGTTAAACAATTTTGGCATGGCCTTAGCTCTTGAACTAGCTGTGCTGGAAAACTTTTTTTCTTTTTTTAGTCAGCCACCAACCCAAACCTGTCATTGTAATAGCATTTAAGAATCTGAATATACTGAGTAATGTTCCTTGCTATGCAACTTTTAATTTTAGGACAAACATAAATGTGTGTGTGTGTACACGAGTAAACCCAAGAACTGAAAAGTTATTTGGTAAAACACCATCCTTAATTGTTCAATATTCAAAAAGACCACAGTGTATGAAACTTAATTTATATCTTTAATGGATGAAAGCTTATTTAAAAAAAACCCCTCATCTTCCAAACCTAGGCTTGTAGAAAGGAGAAAAATAACTATGTTCAATGAAAGGTTACAAAAAATATAAAAAATTCAAACATGCAACTAAATTCTGTCTGTAGATTCTTCACATGCATCTTTCAATCTCAGCAGACTTGTTGAGCCCCAGCTCAAGTCTGGGATCGTGCCCGGTATGCAAAGGCCAATAAAGATACCAGGGGTGAAAGTATAAAGAAGATTTATTGCTAGCAATAAAAGGTGCAAGCGGAATAATTTCACGTAACAAGCACACAGATTTGTAATTCTAAGCATCTTTTATACAGGGGTATTGGACCTTCATAAGCATTCTTGTTTGCTAATTGGTTATAAAGGAGTGACGCAAGGAGTTCTTTACTAAGCATGTCTCTATACCTGTGTTTTAGCTATGTATCTCATTTACATACATGTATGTTTCATTAGCATACTTTCTCCCCACCTAGGGGCGTAATTTTTAATATTTTAATGAGCTCTTTGCCCTAGTCCTCTGATTCTGCTTTTGTTTTCAAGCCTCCTTTATCTAAGACTGTCTCCTCCTTATCATTGCAGATGGGCGTTAGTTACGTAACAGAGACTTTTGCTTGGGCTTTGTATAGTAGTTTCTAGGTCAAACCTCACAGACTGATAGATGTGTAAACAGAATTCAGTGTTGTTTCCAAAAAAATAAATCTCCTTGTTAATAGAGTCTTCATAAAATTACATTGGAATAGATATAAAAGTAATGGACTGGAAATGAGACATGCTCTTTACAAGGTATCACCAAAAATAGTAAAACATTTGTGAGCATTTTTGCTACTGTCATATTAGGTTTACTTCAGAATTCTGTACTATTTTCATATTGTATCAAGGGTTGTTTTTTGTCTCAAATAGTATGCGTCACAGTGCCATCTAGCGTAGGAAAAAAAGGCTATGAAGATGGGATGAAAATGGACATCAGGACACTTACTGGAAGAATATAAATAAACCATTCAGTCCTGACTTAACTGAATTCTACTTTCACCATAGAACTTTACTTTTAATTTCAGTAGCTCATCACTAATTATATGCTAAAATTGAAATCAAGGGAAGTACTGTCTCTTTCTATTTACCAGATATAGAGCTGTAAGCAAACTATATACAGTGATATGCTTTATAAAATAAAGTCCTTTATGAAGCTTCAGATTACAAAAAAATTCAAACATGACAGCATAATTAGGCAATGGCATCATCAACATCAAAGTAACTAGAAAGTACAAGTGTAAAATCACATCTCTCAGATATTTAGCAATTCATTATTTGCATATGAAAATTGTTCATATTGCATATGAAAATAATAAATAGTCAAGGTCCTCAGCTGGTGTAAATCTGCATACTTTTTAAAAGTCAGATGAGCTACATCACATTAACCTGCTCAGCTTTCTGATCAATCTATGAGCATATTCAGATGAGACAATACACGCAAGGGAAGATGTGGGGGTGGGGGGGTGGGGAGGGAATTGTATCGGTGTAGTTTGCACCCCTCCCCCACGCCCCCTTTTGATTACTGTTCCACCCAAAGTTTAAAACCAGTAGCAGTATTTCTGTTCAGACAATAGTGAGAGCTTCAAATGAATTAATGGATCATTAAAATTTATCATCTTCCTTCTAAACTCTTCATTCTCCAAGTGTTAAATGGCCCTCTCTCCTTTTTAATAATTTTAATATTCCATTAATCAAGCTAGCCTTTCTTTTGCAATTCTGGTGCCTGTTAGGGCCCCTCTACATGTGCAGGTAAAGGCGTGATGGGATCTGTGATCCTCACAGTCGTACCTTATGACATGCCACACGTGGGAGGTGGGATTGTGGGCCTCCCCCTGCACCAGCAAAAAGCATGTTCCTGTGTCTGGCAGCCCCCTCCACTGATGGGGCTCCCAGCTGTGAGGACACTCCTGGGGGCCAGGTGCTACAGTCTCCTAGCTATAGGAGTGCATGGTGGCAGTCTAAATTAATTTTGCAATTAACCAGGTAATTGTATAACAGATACAATGTGTAGAGGGGACCTTAGCTTCTCCTGGTAATGTAGCTCCTATTTCATAGCCCTGCAGGCTGTTTTTAACTCATTCCAATCAAGTTCTATTAGTTTTTGCTTTGATTTTAAACCTGAATGCATAGCCCTAGGCCCCTTAATAAATCTTACATTCTCTTTTTACCTAGAAAAACAATTGTGTTGTGTTATATGGGATGAGGTACCACATCATCTGCACCCACCTTTTCAAAATCCTAGATCCACCCACAAATACAAGCTATCACAGTGAATATGAGAGATGAGAATAAGTAAGCAGAATGAAGAGAGGCCCAGAATTCCCAGACAATCACATAATGAGGAGTGACAATGGAAGAATGAGGGGACAGGCTACCAAGACAACTTCCTATCTTGGCCATATGTGCACTGAATAAGTGCCCCAGTATTAACTGGAACCATTTTTGGTGGCTGAAACTTGATCTAGCTTACAATGACTTCCAGGGCAGCTATGAGCTGTTTGACCTTTTCAAGCCTCCCACCCCTTTTCATTTCTTATGTCAATGCTCCCTCTCCCCAACACACACACATACGTATTCACCAGCTTCAGGGAGAGGTGGTGCTGTAGTTCTTCTTAGCCTGGCTGCTATGGGAGGTTCTTATATACCTAATTCCATCAGATTTATGGGTGCTTTGTGTTGATGGCATGATGCAAAGCTATGTAGGGTTTAAGCTGGTCTACAATATCCTTCTACTTTTATTCTGCCCTGTATCTGGGAACCAATGTGGGGCTAAATTGGCCAGTGGAACAAATCAAAGAAGCTACTGGGATGCCTAATTTACAGAAGCTACAGCACTCCCATTGGGGCAACCTACTCAGTCCCTGAAATGCAACTTCCCTGCTGCTAGCTGGTAAAATCAGACTCCCATTAAGAATAGAAGAAGATGTAGCATCCAAGAAGATATTGCACAATCTTGCTGGGTCATGCTGAAGGAATCCTCAAGTGTTTCCCTAGGGCAGTTTTAAAGTCACTTTGAAACACTGTGCTGGTGCAAAATGACACCATTAAGACCAGAGCTACAACACTCAAACCAGGAAAGAAGGGAATAGAAATTATATAATTCTCTCAACTTTTTCTGTGTTTTCTATCAGTAATAGTGAGAAGTCATGCTAAATCAGCTATACTGCTACCATTCAAGCAAGCACTGGGGTATAATATCCATCCTCTGGTCATGCAATGTTACCTTAGATTTGCCAAAGGTATAAAACAGCAATAACCAGCACCAATTCCAATGCCATTTTACTATTAGAGCACTAGTCATGGAGCAAAAGGGGAAAAATATAATTTTTTGGAGAAGGGAAAAGAAAATGTGACTTATTTTTTAAACAAACTCATATATAACCCAGAGGGTAAGTCAAATATTGTGATCTAGCTAGAGAATGCCCTTCCAATCCTGTCTCAGATGCACAGTACATAATTAAATCATCTTTGGGGGATTCTACCCAACTTCTTCTAGCATTGGCCTCAGGGGCCCTCTAGATGTGCAGGCACAGGAGATATGGGGTGTGATGTGCAATCTGCATAATCAGCTGATGTGACTCTCAACCACAGGGATGCCTGGGGCACCCCCCACAACTGGGAGCCTGCATCAGCTGCAGATTCTCAGCCACAGAGGTGCCTTGAGAGCCCCCGCAGCTAGAAGACTATATGAGCTGCAGAATCTCATGAGTGTGGATGCCTGGGGTGCCTCTGTGGCTGGGAGCCTACGTCAGCTGTGAATTCCCTTCTCTAGGGAGCCCCAATCAGATGACAGGGCTCCCAGCCACAGGGGCCCATGGCCACACATTCAATTAATGGTGTGACTCCATATTTTGTGGAATAACTTTGCAGCTTATTCTTCCTTTTATCGTGCCATCAACTGATTGAGCGCATGACTGGTTTACAACTTAAGACATGATTAAGTGGTTAATCATGTCTTAGGGCATTTGTAGACAACATGAGATTTCCCATTTATACTGAAATAACTGCATTTGTGTTTGCACAATTGGGATTTCCTGAGGCTCTAAAAGTCTTTTCGGCACATTAAATTAACACTACTCAGATAGGTTTTATTTTGTGGCACTCCGTGCCGTGGCCCAGCTGGGGGACCCCCGCGTGGCGGGTCCCCACCTCGCCCCTCTGCCCACTCCCCATCTAGTGGACGCCGTCTTCCGGAAGAAGAGGGGCTGTGGCCAGCCCCATCCCTGTGCTGTGTCCGGGTGGGTTTTTTAAATGCAAGCCAAATGTCCAGGATTTCCTCCCCTAGTTTGTTTTCAACATGACTGTCACTACTTAGAACTACAGTTACCAGAATACCTAGTGCAGTGCTTGAGTGATTGGGAGCTGGCTAGGTTGAACCCAAGACAGGACACCGGTTGCCTTCAGAAGTGTAGCAAATTATTCTTCCTTCACTATAAATGGATTACTCAGATGGACACAGTGCCTAAGTGAAGCATGATGCATCCCTACACTTTCCCTGGAATGAGGCAGTTTTTTCTGCCCCACTATATCTTTCCCACAATCTGTACTCTACAGGAACAAGGTAGCCCTAAATACTTCAAAGGTTGACCCAAAAGATTATATTCTAAGCCTGCAGAATTAATTGAGTTAGATTTCTTCCTTATTTAAGGATAATTTCAGGAACTTAGAAGATATAAATAAGTGAAAGAGTTTTTGGAAGCAGCTTTTGCTTTTGATCTAGTTAAAATACACCTTAAAGGAAGTTGTGAACATTTCTTGATTCATTACAAACTTCCATGCTACCAATCCTGCTTTATCACCTCTTCATGCAAACGTTTTAAGTATTCAATGTGATCTTCTTAGGATATTTGTTCAGATCAGACTTGTGTGTTTAAAACAAGATTAAAAAAAAAATCTTTGATGCCAAAGATTGTATTTGACAGAATGAGAACAGATATTAAGAAATGGGGGATGACAAAAAGGAAGATTTATTTTAAGGGAACAAGGTGTTAGTATTTCCAAATGCTACACAAGCACCTGCAAATTGAAGAAAGATATTTCCATCAAATATTACAGATGTGAAATGGTTCAGTGGAGAGCTAAAATTTTTTATCCTTACTGTTGTCAGCTTAAGTGTGGCAGCAAGGGCTTTTTTAAAGATGCAGATCAATTTGAAATGTTTTAGAGAAATAATAGCAAAAACATAAAACTGCAAAAATTCATTATATGACCACTTTCTAGGTTAAAAGATTAATCTTAGTAATGAAAAATTAGAAGTTTAAAATTAGTTTCATATTTTGTGATAATTGTTAAATTAGGATTTGTTTGCTCATACAGAAATACTTTTTGTAGTATTGATTTAATTTTGTTTATGAGGTTTCTTCTATTAATATTTTCAAGAATTTTTTATTTTCTGCATAATATCTTGAATGTTGTCATTGGTAAAGGCAATGGCATTATAAAGATAATTTCTAAGTTGGTAAAAAATTCTGTCAATTTTCTGATAAATAAAATCCTGTGTTGACAGGAAATTAGCACTTCAGTGAAACAAAAGGGTACAAATGGTCAGAAACTGACTTCTAGAAATATGATTGTCAGCCTTTTAATTTTTAGTTAAATGTAAATATATTCCATAAACCACATTTCCCCATGTATTCACCCCCCATTTTCTGGTTTGCAGGTTTGCATAAAATATTTGTCAAAATATTTTGTAACAATACAGACAGTTTTTTAAATGGTTTGGCTTGCAGCTATCTCAATGACAGAAAAAAAATCCAAGTAAAATCCAGGTGCAAGCAGAGAAGGGGCTGAGGCTGTGCTGCCACTACAGGCCCTCATGGCTCCCCCACCATCTGCCCTGGCACACCAACATCTTACAAGTTGAAGTTGGGATGTTTTTGGCACTGTGCTCAAAAACGTTACCAACCTCTGACCTAGAAGGTCCTATATCCTGATTCTCAGTCTGACAAAGAATTCATTATCTACATCTCAAATTTCTCATCACTGAAACTGTAGTTTAGACTTTTGAATTCTCTTTCAGAATTCTGAATGGGAAATCAGTATCTTAAAATTTACTACTTGTGCTATTACAAGGTACTGGCCACATATTTTTGATACATTACAATCTGCCTGGCAACTGACTCCCCAGCCCAGCCCAGCCCCTGACTTGTTTACTTTTCATTCCATCCAGGAAGAGCACACACCAACTGCTGACACTTCCTTAGCCTGACGAAGGGTTTTTGAACCCGAAAGCTTGCTTAATAACTATTCTCCAACCATTTGGGTTGGTCTAATAAAAGATATCAAATTCACACAAGGAACCTTGTCTGCCTATGGCCACATATCTGGCATTAATTCTAACCACCTACCTGGCATTAATTCAATGCATCTTCACACAAGCCATATTATTTATGGGAATTATGGGTTTATTAACTCCATTTAGAAACAGAAATCCTACAGAGGGTGAAATCATGGCCCATGGCAAGTAATGTCAGGATGTCATTTAAACAGATTACTAAATCATGTAGAGGTCACAAGGGGAATATGTAGCAGAGCAAATGTAGCAGAGCCAAGATTTCCCTAATCAGCCCAGTGCCATAAGCATAAGACTATCCTTACATATCTAGTACATAGCTTACTTGCCCTGTGGGAGTGATCATCCTTGACCATGAGGGATCACCATTGCTGCGGATAGCTAATATGCATTGTACTAAAAAGAGGGGACCTGATCCTGGAAATATTTTACAATACAGGTTTGATAAATAAGTTGTGCTAACAATTTAGAGAGATACAAGGATTACAATAAAGAAGTGGGTTACATAGGTCCCAATTCCCTTCCTTTCATTTCAGGGAGAATTGAATCACCTTGGATTGGAGTGAACAGGATAGACTAAAAGAAAACAATAGACTACACCAACAGCAACTCAGTAGCAAACCTAGCAGAAACAAGAGGATTTGAGCAGAGGTATTAGAGGATGCCCAAGCACCCTGGATGGCAGCAGCACATGGGACAGCATCAACACGAGACAGAATCATTGACTGCACTTCTGGTGGCATGGCAGTGATGAATCCAGCAGAGCAGCTGCTTTTATTTTTATGCTCTATCCCCAAAGGTTAGCACCTGGGCTAACTTTGGTCACCTTCCCACTCCTTCACTACCCTATTGGTTTTAAGAGAGAAACATGAAAAAAAACGAAGTGTTTAGTGATTAGTGTCACATCAGATGGGAAGAATATGAGGAAGGCCACAAAACCATTATTGAGAAAAGGATGGCACATCCAGGAAAAATGAATAGGCAGCTCATAGGTACAAGGTAGGAAATAAGCAGAAACAAGTGCTGAATTGTAAGTGGGAGCAGAGTTGTGCAGCTGCTTGAAAGTAAGGAAAGGAAGTTTTAAATGAGGATAAATGCCTGTAGCTAGGCCAGTTAAAGGGCTGAGTGTTTTATTTTAAACTAAAGTCAAGACAAACAAGAACCTATTTTACAACATTCAGGACTGTGATATAGGTTTCTACTTTGTCGCTTCATTAATGCAGCTGTGTAAAGATAATTGAGAGAAGTATACTAGATTTTTCATCAACAAGCAATAAAATGTGATAAATACGCTACATGGAATGGCAAATGTTAGAATTAATAAGCTGAAATGTTGACGAATTACTGTTTATATACTTGACATGTAATAATTGGTTCATTTATCATCTAAATCTGGAGAACTTAAATAGCAAGCATTTATAATTAATTTTCTCCCTCTGCAAACTGCAATTCATTCCACACTCAAAGGAGTCGGTGTTAATTTCTTTTCTATCAGCCACAGGCCATATCTTAATGTATTAAAAAAAATCAGAACATTTAAAATAACAGTCTAATTAAATTATTTCCTCTACTGTTGGAGAAAAATGCATGATTCTTCTGAAGATAATCAGTCACCACAGTAAACACCATTTAGTACTCTTCACAAAGCTGGCTCTACCCACTGGCAATCTTACACTGTCAAGATGAAGAATTGACTTTAGTACACAGATGTAGGATATTGACTTGAGTCTCATTAGCAACTTTAAATGAGAATGACAATGGGAGTTCATTAAACAATAATGTTTCACTATATTAAATTTTCTTTATCATGCAAAGTAATATGCTGCATGTAAAAGATGACAAAATGTATACCTTTGGTTCATCCTTGTGGATCAGTCAGCTAGAAGATACCTTGGCCCTTCAGTCTGTGTAAAAGTAAACTATGGATAACAGTAACAAGCTATTTTTGATCTTGACTTATGAGGAGAGGCTGAGGGAACTAGGCTAATTTAGTCTGCAGAAGAGATGAAATAGAGGGGATTTGATAGCTACCTGAAGGGTGTTTACAAAGATGGCGGAGCTACACTGTTCTCAGTGGTGGCAGATGACAGAACAAGGAGCAATAGCCTCAAGTTGCAGCAAAGGAAGTTTAGGTTGGATATTAGGAAAAAAACTCTCATGAAGAGGCCCATAAAGCAATGGAATGGGTTACTTAGAGAGGTGGTAGAATTTCCATGCTTGAAGGTTTTTAAGGCCTGGCTCAACAAAGCCCTGGCTGGACTGATCTAGTTGTGGATAGTTCTGCTTTAAGCAGGGGGTTGGACTAGATGACCTCCTGAGGTCCCTCCCAACCCTAATTTTCTATGATTCTATTATCTTTGTTAATGACCGATTTTTCATGGATCATGATGACTTGGATGAGGCTGTAGGATAGATATTACCTTTAGGTGCTTTGTGACAAATCCCTAATTTGATGTTGCCTTGTGAAAGTCAGTGACTGGTATACAGGGATAGACCTGGATCTGAGGAAGGATCAAGATGATACTGTCCTTCTGAATTTAGAAAAGAATAAACCCAATTTTAGAGGAAATCAGCTGAAAGAATGAGAAATTTCTAGTGGCCTTGGTCAGAAGTTAAATGAGTTTTGCTCAGCTCATTAAGCATTTCCTCTGTTTTCCTATGTGGTAAAATGGAGAAGGACAAGTCAGAATAATAGGACCCATACTTATCTACATAATCTAGTAATCTACAAATACCTAGATAGGTGTAGCAGATGCAGTTTATGTCAATAATCTGAAAGAAACAGAAAGCTGGGAGGGGTGCGTGCGTGTGTTGTGGGGAAGGAGATTAATTTCAGACCCATACAATTCTTGCATGGTTAGCCACATGTAATCAAGTACTCAAGCTGTGGGTAGGAACACTGAATTTCCTGCAATGTAGTTTGTGATAGGTGTTTTATTCCACAGATATTTATGAACTGTTACAATTGAAACTAATTGAGTTAGCTTTGCAGTTATTACATACTCATCAAAATAAATATAATTAAAGTCTATCAAACCACCAAGAAACAAAGTACACTGAATTAGATTTTCACCTCATTATATTGTAGATAATAATATGTTAATGAATTTTCCTTCATTTATATACCAACAGGAATGTTTAATAAAACAAGGATGATATTATGCTATTTTACTCTATAGAATCATCTTCCTCATACAAGTCTACTGCTAATTTAATTTTCAATTACATTAGGCCCTGCTGTAATTTTGAAACTTATAACTCTTTGTGACAAGTACTCCTAAAGTCAGGATCCAACATATTATGTTATGTGGAAGTAACAACAAATGTTCCTATTTTCCAGCCCCGTCACATACACACACCGCATCTGCAAGAGATGCTAACTGCGCAGCAGCCTTATACTATACTACTGTGCAGTAGTATTGTGTGGCAAAAACCATGATGTGACACTACTCTGCATTAGTGTCATGAAAAAGGTGTTCATTGGCTCTACTGTGCAGTAACTCAGGTTACTAAGCATTCATTTAGTACTTGCTTATACAAGTATTAAATGAATGTGCAGTAACAACTGTGCAGCGGTGTCTCATGTAGATGTGCCCACAGATTCACGTACTCAGTAAGCTAGTTCTATATTCATTAGTTAATTAGAATTGATGGACTATTTAATATACCTTTTATTTTGACATTTTTTTAGTTCTCATTACCACAGCATACTAATGAGGCTAAGAGCTTAGAAAAAGGAAGTAAGCCCTCATACTTTGGATCATAAGTCAACCTCTAAATCACAACAGTTAGAAAGAAAATCTATAGTCACATTCCCCACTTTGGGGATTCTTGCATCTTCCCATGAATTGTGAACACTGTATAAGAGAAAGAAATGATGAAAAGAAACATTTATCAAATGTTTTATCAAATTGTCACTTGTTATGGTGTTTTGTGTTAAAGGAAAACCTGAACTATAAACTGCTCCCAAAACTACATTTTACATTGAATGCCAAAAATACAGAAAATGCAATATCTTTCAGGTTTTAGGGGTGTAGGTTGTAGCTGTGTTGGTCTAAGGACATAGGTGGACAAGGTTCTTGGGTAAGTCCAATATTTTTATTAGACCAACTCAAATAGTTGGAAAAAATTCTTCTTAGCAAGCTTGGAGGCATAAAAACCTTTCATCAGGCTGAGGAAGCATCTGCAGATGGTTACTGGGGTGAGAACTGGAACACAAGGCTCCCCCCTCCCATTGTTAAAATCCATCTTGTGCTCCCCTGGCCCCATAAAGCCTGCATTCCTTTCTGCATAATGATGCATTTTCAACAACTTTGCTTTTAGTCCGGTGATTAGGAAATATGGGTTGGAACCCCTTAACCCTGGGAAGAGCATGCAACTCATGGGCACATCTCCACAAGTGGGAACACCCCTGCATGCACAGTCTTGCACCAGCAAGTTGCCCTGGGTGAGGGAGGGGAGGCCGGGGCCAGCACCTGGGCTGGCCCCAGTAGCCTTACCTGGGGTTCTGGGGGTCTCCCAGGGCTCCAGTAGTGGCAATCCAGGTGTGCAGAGCCTGGTTGGCAGCTGGACTGTGGCTCTGGCTAGCCAGGCTGTTTTCAGGCAGTGCATGCTGCAGTCTTGAGTACCATTTCACTTTTATCTGATGCAGATTTTTTTGACACTGGGATCTTCCAATGTCAACCCCACCTCACAGTGCTACAAATTAGCAGCATGGTGAATGCCTGCATGTGTGGTGTGTGTGGTTTTCAGTGCCACAGATGGGCCTGTGGCATTGCAAACCACATGTGTGCCCTCATCTGGATATGGCCTGTATCTCTTATTTCATGGGAAAGTGCTTTAATTGCAAAATTATTGTATAGATTAGGGTTGTCCAGATGGAGGCCTTCAGGTCACATGTGGCCTGTGAGCAGCTAGAACATGGCCTATAGGTCCCTGCAGCCACCTCTCCCACAGCCATACAGGGGCCAAGCTGGGTGGGGGACCATGCCACTGGCACTACCTGCACATTGGGGAGGTACACAGCAGGCCGTGAGTCACCAACATGGCCTGCAAGGCAGAGAGAGAAAGATTTTTAAAGGCCTGTCCCTACAGTGTATGGCTGGTGTGCAGTCCAACACCTGACCATGGTGAAGTTGGATGGCAGAAGATATTGGGTGGCAGCACCCCCTGCTCCATCATTGTTTCAAGAAAAGAAAGACTGTCCACATAGGCCAGTCATCCTCTCTTAAGGAATGGCTTAGAGGTATAAGTCCAAGATGGGTTTTTAATTCAAGGCTGCAGAGGTGCCTAAATCCAGAACAAAGTGTTTATCTTTGTCTATTTTATTGGCTTGTGTAGAAGTTGAATCTGATCTGATCACAGTCTGAATCTATTTTTGTAGCAAGTACTGATAATAAAGACCCTGTTATTGGCACAGTTACATATACTTCCACATTATGTAATTACTGTGTTCTTACAGTATATTCCTGATTCATTAGAAATAATTACTAATGGTGTACATTAGGAAGTTTTAGGATGTACACCTTTGTTTTATATTTTTAAATTAAACATTCAGGCACAGCAACTACAAAAGGAGGTTTATTATCTTCAGACTTCCTAGTGATTATTTTAAATCAATGTAGATGTATTCGTCATCAGGGGTAACCACTTCCAGTAGAGTAACTAGCACTGAGCAATCGGGACATGAACATAAGGCACCAACTTAAAGGGGCTACCAGTACCAAGAGTCAAGGTGGTACTACTATTAGGGGAGGTGCTGCTGAATTTAGTGCTGAGATACATTGGGCGGTATTCAGTGGCATCTTGCATGTTGGCAGGTGGTGGGTGGACGAGGGGAAGAGGAAAAAAGACTGCTCTGATTTGTGCCCAGGGTTCAAATCTTATTAGGTACTCTAGTGATGACTACAGACATGTAAAGTTACTGCTAGCAAACTGCAGAACATTTATGAGGGGCATTAGAAAAAAACTGCATGGTGGAGAAAAAAAAATATAGTCAAAATAGAATTGGTCAGGAAATAGCTTTGCTGTTATGCAAAAAACATTCAATTTTAAAAATAGTCTTGTTCCACATCAGGAACAAACTGAGGCTTCTGATGTTTTTCAGCTGAGGAAGGGAATTCCCCAATCCAGAGGACCCTGACACTTAATGCTAAGAACACTTATCAGTAATGATGGAGACCCTGTTTCAAGTTCAAGTTACATGGCTTCCTCTACATGTTGCAGGTATCATGTGATTATTTGGTCAACCGTGCAATTACATTAAGGCCAGCTACACATGCAAAGTAGCTAGCATGCCAGAAAAAATTCCAACCAGCTACAAAGTTAGACCTTGCAAATGTGTCCTAACTTTATAGCTGGTTGCTATTGAGTTTTAATTTTCAAGTATAGCAGGGGCTCCCAGCTGCACGGTTGCACCATGTCGAGTCAGGGTTGGGAGTCCCACAACTAGAGGGACTATGAGCCCCAGCAGCTGCTGACTCTAGTTCCCAGCAGCACAGGGACCCAACATCCTGCAGCTGTGGAAGGTGGATCCTGGCAGCCAGGGGACATAGCTGCCCCAGGGATACATAAATCCCTGGGCCTTGGGGTTCACATCATGTTCTCCCTGCACTAGCAATAAGGTGCAGTGGGATCTAATGTGAGATCCTGCAATCATGCCTGCTGCCATGCACATTTGCCATGCCCATGCACATCATCTCCTATCATGCCTTTACCTGTACATGTAGAGGGGGCCCAAATGAGGTAACTAGAGTTAGCTTCCGGGTGTGCCTTATACCCCAGCCTTTATCAGCAGATCACTGCCTATTCTGGAGTGGGTCTTTTGAATCCTATGATAAGAATTTCTACCTTGAGTCTAAGAAAGTTTTATCAAAACTGGTATTTTTCTGCAAAAAGTTCTGGAGTTGACAAATAGGTCTTAGCTGACTTTGAAAATTAAAAATGGGCCTTAAACCATTGACTGGAATGGCCTTTGATGTTTGAAAGTATTTGAAATTCAAACTCAAATCAGGAGCCAAGTTGTGCAGTAGCAGTCTGTAACCAATTGCAAGAAGTAGAAATATAGAAGCCTAAGGGAACAGAACTTTAATACCCAAGTTGGTTCTAAAAGTCCAATCTGCAGACATTACTCAATTCTCTTCTGTAAGACTCAACACAATGCAAAATTTTAATATATCCCAGAAGGGCAGGGTTACAGTAGAGATCCTTTGATCTTTTCACCTTAGTGAAGTACAGACAGTCAAAAAGCCTGAGGCTGAACGATTCAATCTTTCCAAGTTAGACTAATCTGCATAGATTGAACTGATAGGCAAGTAAACAGATATTCACTTTTGATTCCAGAAATGCAGCCACATTCCTGCAGTGGCCCAGGCCAGAAGCCAAGGGGCACTAGAGCATGCCTCCCACTCAGCTGGAGCAGACAGCTTAGGCCAAGGCTGGCCCACCCACCCTGTGAAGGAGGGTTTACAGGGGAAATGCAAAGTATCCTGGGATGCTGGGGGACTGGGAGTTAACTTGAATCTAGAGGGGATCTGGAACAGAAGTTCAATAAACTGGATTTAACCAACATCAATTAAGTCTGGTACTACATCCATGCAGGTTTATCTTAAACCAATTCCGACCATTTTGAAAGTGGTTTATGTGCACTGAACTTATGTCGTGTTATGTATTTGAAATGGGTTTCTGATCACTTTTACTGCTTTATGTATAATTTCTGTCCCTAGCTTTTGGGACTCAGTTATAGAGTAGTTTCTCAATGCAGCAACAAGTCAGAACAATAATCTATATATTACTAATAGCTGTGCCCTGGCTACAATCTCTCAGAGGCAACAGAAGAACAAGAATTCCGTAGGGTGGTTGAAAGAGTCTCCCTCGTGGGAGTGAGTTATTGAAATTAAGACTATATTTAATGAATATGAGAACTGTTTCTTTGGAAGTTTTGGTGCCCCGAGACAGTGAGAAAATACAAAGACAAGTTGTTTAAAAATACATTCAATTGCTTCCTTATTGCAACTCTTAAGATGTTAGATTAACTGAATAAAATACAAGATTCAGCAACATTACTGCATGTTTATTAGCTTTTAGTTTTCACTTTAGCATTTATTTCCTTCACCATCTCATTCTCATTTACTTCCATGTTTTTGCTTCTTCCCAGATTGAGTGTAGTCTCTCTCTTGTGCTGTATTCCCTTGTGTTTATCTTCCATTTTCTCTCATCATTCCTACACTTTCCATTCATGCAGTGGTACGTTTTTCCATTCATTATCCTGTGATCACTATTCCTCCCCCCAGTATCTCTCCCCATGAAGCACAATCATTTTTCCTTCCCCTCAAATAATATTATTCTTTTTGCTGCTGATTTTCCGCTCTTCATCCAACACCCCCCATATCAGCTTCTTCTCCCTCCCCTTCTCCTTTTTAGGTTAATTGGATTTTTGGTTTGCTTATTTTTTATTTGCCCATTCCACATGGGGAAAACAAATCTGCTGATTAATGCAACTTCTAAGAAAGGGTTAATTTATAAAAGCCAGCTCTCAGCAGTTGCTAGGTAACAGACTGCACTACGTTATCACCAGTCATTGATAACAGGTTTAATTTACTATCCATACCTAACTGTTTGGTTGTAGGTCTGACTACTGATCCAAACTAATTCTAGCCTAGCTAATATTTACATTCTGGTCCTTTTGTGCCCCGAAATAACCTTTGTAGTTGTTTTCTTTCTAATCCAGTTCTATACCACTAATGCAAATGATTCTGTATTAAAATAATATAAAATCAGCCATGTTATATAGAAAGTAGGGCTCTGTAAAACAGCAGCGTTCCACTTTGAATTCCATTTTGATGTTTCAACAGAACAGTGTTTCATTTAGTTTCAAAAGCACTGTTCCATTCTGTTTTTGCTGAAACGGTTTTGCTGTTTTGCCCATAGGCTATAATGGTGAAGCATGAAACAGCCTATAACTTTGTCATTTCTTTCCTGATTCTAATGAAACTTGCAGGGATGGTAGCCCTTTCTGCGGGCATGAAGTCTGCCAGGTTTCTAGGAAACTTCACCTCAAGCTACTGCCAAGCAGGAGCCAGGGAGCAGGAGCAGCATCCTGTGATCTGGCAGGCAGATCAGGGGTCTGCACCCCCTGGAAGGAGTCTGGCAGAGCCCCTGCACCCTCCCAGGGGTGCGAGATCCCTTATCTGCCTGCTGGATCACAGGAGGCTGCGGAGCTGCTTGGAGCACAGCCCTGGCTCTCCCCTGGCTGCTGCTTCAAAACATTTTGAAATGTTTTGACTTAGCCTCGAAATAATAAAATAAGGCGTTTTGAAGCCTTTCATTTCATTTTGATTTTTAAAAAGGAAAAACCACACCTTGAAGCTATTATTTCTTTTTTAATTCCCTCTTTTTATTATACCAAGTGCTCTTTGTTTAAGGCAAGGATTGGGCCCAGTAAGTCTTTCAAGGAATAATATAAAAAACACATCATCCATTTTCAATATATTAAGACAAAGTGGTGATAATACAACTATTTCTAATCTAGATGCATGCTGTTATTATTGAAATCAAAGACTATAGTCTGATGAAAGAGTAGACTGGCCTCATTAAAGTAAACCTCTTACATTTCTCTCAATACTTCATCCCTCAAATCATACAAGTTCTTGTTAGAAAACCCCAGAACAGTATTATTATGTTCTTTTATATTTCATAATCAGAGCTTAAAGATGCATAAAAGCTTCCTTGCTCAGACAAGCTAAGAATCAAATGCATCAAATGCATTAAAATAGAAGGCTTTCTTTCCTCACCATTTCAAACATATCATCTCTCCATCTTAATATCAATACACTGTAGTATTATTGTTTTTTATCTAAATTAAAACATGTCTCATCAAATTCCTCTACTTTGACACAGTTTCTTCTCAGCTTCATCGAGAAGCCTCAGTCCATTAAGTTCATATTCTTTATAAATTACATTCAAAATATTTGTCCATAAATCCATAGTATGTAAGAACTTCCAAGGTGATTTGGGTGCTTAACTATAAGTAGGGACCTACTTAAAATCATGGTGGAAGTTCATGGCACAGTGGTGCCTTTAATCTCACTCCTTTTGCAATGCCCCTGTCCCTCCCCCCACTTCTGACTGGTCAGGGGCAATTAATGCTATGGTTTTTGCCCCTCAGCCATAAGCCAAAAATCTTTATATCCAGTAATATTAAAATTTCTTCTTGACTGCAAAAATCTAATGGCCATATTTGTAAAGTGAACACTTTGGGGTATAAGGTCAACATATTATTCTGTATTACCCAGCAAATTATTACCACCCAACTAAATATTACTTAGGCCATTCAATATTTTCCCCAGAAATTGTGAATTTTCCCAAGTAACTTTTAGAAATGACAACTTTGTGTTGTTTCTTTGGGATGAACGGTCTTGGCAGGTACAAGTAGTAAAGATGGAGGGTAAACAGATGCAAAAATAACTGCAAATTAGAAATTCATCAGGAAACTGAAGCTACAGTCTTGTAATCTAATCCACAGGCAACGTGTAGGGAGGTATGGAGAGCACTGGTCCCCCCACCAACAGCAAGTGCTCTGGCTGGTAGGGGGCACAGAGGATGTTTGTGTTCCCCCTAAAATTGGCTCTGCCAGCAGAACGTTGGCAGTGGAAGTGCCGGTGCACTGAGTGACCAGGGGACCCCCCCCCCACACCGGTCACCAGCTGGCTGCTGGGAGAACCCCCCCACTTCCCCCAGTCACTGGCTGGCCACTGCCCCCACCCACCCCCCGCCCCGGGTATGCCTCCCCAGACTCGGGAGGCACCAGTCACCCATGAACTAATCAGATGTTAAGTAAAATTAGACATTAATGCACAGAATAACAGTTATTCTTAGAGGCATGTTTCTATAAGACACAGCTGGCAAGGGACATAAAAGGCAATAAAAAGTATTCTACAAATATGTCAAAAGTAAGAGGGAGACCAGAAAAACTACAGGTCCCTTACTGAATGCAGAAGGCAATGAAGTTACAGATAATACAAAGAAGATTGAAGCATTTAATGTCTTACTTTAGCTACCAGATGATGAATGCAGCTGGCAGCAAAGATTGGGGAGACAAATAGCCCAGAGTAGTAAAAGAACATGTTAGGGATAACTTAAAGAAGCCAGATACTTTAAAGTTAGCTGGTTGGATGGGATGCATCCCAGGGTACTGAAAGAATTAGCTGAGCCAATAGCTTTCCTCTTTGAGAGCTCGTGGAGGTCCTGGATGATTGGAAAAGGGCAAACAGTGCCCATTTTTGAAGAAAGGAAAGAAGGAGGATGCAAGGAACTAAAAACCACTCTACCCGAGCTCTACACATTGAAAGATTATGGAGCAGGTCCTCAAGGAATCTATTGTGAAATACCTGGAAGAGAACAAGGTGATCAGGAACAGCCAGCATGGAGTCATTAAGAGCAAGTCATGCTGGACCAACCTGATTTCTTTCCATGATAAGGTGACTCCAGTGGATGTAACATACCTTGACTTTAGCAAGGCTTTTCATTCTGCCTTTCACAACATTCATTAATAAGCTAAGAAAAATATAGTACTTTTCTCTAGTTTGTAAGGGATACATAACTGGTTGGATCATCATACTCAGTGAGTGGTCTTCAATGGCTCAGTGTCTACTTGGAAAGAGCTATCATCCAAATAGTTAATAAAGATGTTGAAAAGTACTGGACCAAGCACCAACCCCTGCAGGACACTGCTGTCCTCTTCTCACCAGGATGATACAGATCCATTCACTATGACTCACTGGGTCCTATCCTTCAGCCAGTTTCTCACCCCTGTCTCAGAGTTAATCCCACAATCCTCCAATTTTCTCATGAGGACATCGTGGGATACTATATCAAAGGCCTTTTGGAAGTCAAGGTCTACTATACAATGTCTACTTGCGCTCTCATGCCCAGGTGGTGAATTACCTGGTCATAGGAGCTGAGGTTAGTAAGGCAAGACCTGCCCACGACGAAGTCATGATGGCTGTCATTCAGAATCTTACCTTCTGCAAGCTTAAATTGCAGAGACTCCTTGATGAACTTTTCTAGGATTTTCCCTAGGATGGAAGTTAGGATGAATGGCCTATAGTTACTCAGGTCCTCCCTCCTGCCCTTCTTGTGGATGGGCACAACACTGGCCCCCTGCCAGTCCTCAGGGACTAGTGGTTTCACAGTGACTTCAGCCAGCTTCTTCAGCAGACTCGGAGGAAGATCATCCGGTCCCACTGACTTGTACATGTCTAATTTTTTTTTTAATTGGTCATACACCAATTCTATAGCAATAGTAGGAAGGCAATTATTCCTACCATGCTCTTCCTCTAGTCTACCTGGCATGGTTTTCCCCTTGGTCCGGTGAAAGACCAAAGCGAAGTAGTCATTTAGGAGGTCAGCTTTTTCCTGGGTACCAGTAACCAGCTCTCCCGAGTTGTGAGTAATGGCCCCATACTCCCATTTGTTTTCCTCCTGTTCCCTATGTGCCTAAAGCATAAGCTTTAAAACTTGACTTTTGGTCCATTTATTAACTGGGAGAGGTGCAGTTATTGAGGGTGCATTACTTCAGTCTGAAACTTCCAGTACTGGTCCATATGTCAATAAGAATGTGGACAGTGGCACTTAAAGGTCTACAATTATTTATTTAAAGACAATTTGTGCCAAAGCAGGCATCACTGAAAGGAATGGGACTTTTCTGCTGAAAAAATCAGCAAAATTCTAGATATGTCTAGAAAACACTATATTCATGGTTGGAATTTTTTGCAACGTGATGAACAACAACAAAATAAAAAGTGATCCTGACTGGTTATGTGAGAGATGCAGACAACCATTGTTTATGGTTCTTTTTGTTAAGTAATCTTCTACAACACAAATGCCACCAAACCAAAATAATTCTAATGACAGTGTGAGCAGTTTAAAAAAAAAAAAAGTGACTCCATCACTAATTTCAAAGTCTCATGCAACATGAGGCCAAGGAACACAAAATGGATAAAAAAAAAAACTGGGGAAAAAAATGACCAGGGATCCTGGTTTTCTGTTTAAAAGTTGCAACTTCTCTGATACCCTCCCCCCCCCCCCCCCCCCCACCATTTCCCCCCCCCCCCCCCGCAATAATTTCTCTGGTTAAAAACCCAAAATCCATGATTAAAATGAAATGCCATTATATCTACATCTATTGAACACAATGCTTCATTCATATATTTACAGTTTTAAAGCAATTTGGAAGCCTACCAGTGCCTGAAATCACTATACTAAAATAAATTTCAAAGTACCTATAAATTTTGGTATTTGATATTGGGTTTATCATGGAAAAAAAAATCAGAGCTCCCCATCCCCCTTAGTTCACCAAGACACAGGTCCAGGCCCCTCATGCCCTGGAGAGGTGCCCCCTGTCCACTAGTAGCAGCAAGAGGCACAACTCTGCACCATCACCCCCACTGCTGCTACATGTGGGGCTTACAGTGACAACGA
The DNA here is from genome assembly GCF_000455745.1 of Alligator sinensis. Lineage (NCBI taxonomy): Eukaryota > Metazoa > Chordata > Crocodylia > Alligatoridae > Alligator > Alligator sinensis. Next base: position 1,148,257 of record NW_005842274.1, read on the forward strand.
GCTTCCCCACCTGGGCCCACTCTGCCCTGCTATAGTGGATCCCACTTGCTGCACTGTGGAGGCCCTTGGGGGTGGGCAGCAGGGTGAGGAGCCTGAACCCATAGAGAACAGCCCACACTACAGACAGCAGCCCACACATATCTGGGAGGCACATGTCCACCCCTATACCTCCCCAACAGGAGTGCACGCAGGGGCAGGGACCCATCCCTCCCCATCCTAGAGACATGCCACCCACAGCCCCATCCTGCTTCCTGCCAGGGTCCTGAAGCTGTGTATTCCAACCCCAAGTCCCATGCACTACCTAGGCTGGGTAGCAGCCCCAGCCCTGCCCAACTCCCTCCCTCCATCTGGGGGCCTCAATTCCATCCCCCGTCCCCAACTTACCTGCAGGAGCTGCTGTCCAGGCTGCCTGGTGGCCATGTGCACGTTCATGCATATGGTGCCCCCTGCCTGACAACCCTTCTCCCACTCCCCTCAGTCCCTTCCAGCCTGGGACTCTGCCAGCCTGCAGAGAGCCCTTTGCAAAACTGGAAAATCTGCAAGTTTCTCTATTAAAATCAAAAATCTGCATTTTTCTCAGGAAAAATCCATGCCTGTTTCCATTTTTCTGTGGGAAACAGAAAACCTTGATTCCTGGTAATCAGTCAGTCAGTGTGTGCCTAATCACTGAGCCATGAGATAGTATCCTCAGTGGCCATGTGCAATTCCTGTAGTCCACCACTGAACTTAGTCAGCAGGCAGTCATCGACAATATGTGACATGGTGTGTGCCACAGCTATAGTCTGGGTTGTTGCGAACACCCCAACTTTGGAGGTTGGCCATGCACAGACCTTGCCCTGTCTAGGACCTATTCAGGACCACTGACAGCATGGCAGGTTGAAGCCAGGTAGGTAGACTGTAGGATATGTGATAAGGAACTTTTTTGGTGGTAATGTCAACCTCCATTTCTCACACCAGAGGGTCTCTGGCATGTGGTCCTAGTGCAGCATTTGGGACTACAGTGAGTGTCATGATGGTAGACCTGCAGAAGGTGGATTTAGGAAATCATTGTACAGAAGCAGACTTGGATCTTCTCCAGTAGCAACTTTCCATTGGTTATGAAGGGGTAATTAGCATTGGTAATAAGTATGTTTAAAGGTTACTCAAAGACCTTCCATTTACAGACTAATTTTTAAAAAGTGAGTTGAGTTTCCTCTGGCTGTATTAATGGGTACACATTTGACTATGTTATAAAAGACAATATTTGGTTATCAGCAATTAATAAATATACTTAGAAGGAAAACTTTGACTATGATATTAGGATATCGTGGTATCATGGGCCTCTTGGTGTAAATAGATGTAATTAAGTGGCTTAAAATCATAAGAATTGAGCTGACAGATGACGGTATTAAGGCACAACAGCCCTTCAGAGGTCAAAAAAGCCCTTAGAAGAATTAGGGATAACTCTGCAGATAAACATGGTACAGTTGTATCTGTCTGCTTCACTAACCTTTATTAGGATTTTGTCAGCCCTATAGTATCCTTCAGGGTCCCCCCACAATGCAACCACTATGATGCTCTCCTCCCAACAGAGGCACAGCAGGTGACTTGTCTTTTTATAAATCAGCAGAAACACATGTGGCCATCATTTTGTTCTAGACCACCACCACTCAGTTTAACTTTTCACACTGACTCAACCACACATCCCCCTACTGAAAGACCAGTACTTCAGAATCATAGAAAGTTAGGGTTGGAAGGGACCTCAGGAGATCATCCAGTCCAATCCCCTGCTCAAAGCAGGACCATCCCCAACTAGATCATCCCAGCCAAAGCTTTGTCTAGCTGGGTTTTGAAAACATCCAAGGATGGAGCTTCCACCACATCTCTGGGTTACTTGTTCCAGTGTTTTACTATTCTCCTAGTGAGAAAATTCTTCCTAATATCCAACCTAAACTTCCCTTGCTGCAAGGGGTCTTTATAATTGTGGATGGAACACAGTGAGGTTTGGTGTAATGCCACAGATCAAATCGGCTATAATAAGAAGAGCTGAGCAAAATTGGTGTTTTAGTCCTGCAAAAATGTTCAGTATTTCAGATTAAAAAAAAAAAATTGGCATCAGTGGGACTAGGAACTTGAACATTTCCCATGAAAAAATAGGAGGGCCAATATCATGGTGGCTAGGGCACCCACAGAGGGGAATGACAGATTGGCAAGGCAGGGATTGAGTCTCCAGGTGAGTGACCTACCAAGGAACAAGAAAGCTTTGGAAATCTTGTATATTTTCATAAGACAATAAATGTGTTTTTTCCAATCCAACAACAATTACTATATCCCTGGACCATGACCATGGGATAGATCTGAGAAGCCTTTCCCAATGAAAGAAGTAAATAAACTTCTCACAAAATTTTGATTTCAATGAGTGAGCATTTCCTGACAAAATACATTTCATCTTACAATTAACAATTTGATTTAATTCCAGTCAGCTTCTGTGTTTCTCTAGTGAAATGGCATGTGGAATATTGCATTCAGTTTTGAGTACCTAACTACCTGAAACACACAGCAAAATTGGACAAAAGTAGCAAGAATGATCAGAGCATGGAGAAATTGGAATCTAATGGGAATAACTTGGCTAAGCAAACAAGCAAATCTTGGCAAGTAAGGATTTGAAGAGTATGTAAATGTAAATTCACCACTCATCCACATTGACCTCAGAGTTGCACTTAAAATTTAAAATCAATGTGTGAGAGAGAAAAGAATCTGGTTCCTAGAACAACAACAACAATTTTTAAAACCTAATAAAGAGCAAACAATTATGTAGTGCTGTAAAAGGAAGGAATTCAATAAAACTAATAAAGGAACATTTATGCTGCACTTTCTAAAGCTGAGCTGTAGTTACATTTGCAGCCGATTTATTGATGATAAGATTGCAGAGTTTTTAAAAAGATGAATTCTGATCATAACATCCTCTGCTTATTAGTGAGAAGTTCCATAGGTTTTTAAGTTTCTGAAGATAAGAAATATTTTCATCAATTTCTGTCATGAATAGCTGGCAATCTATATAGCATTTGGTAACTCAAAAACTTCATCTTGATCTGTGAAAGAATAACATTCCTATTTGTTCAATACAAGTTGAGAGAGAGGATTTGCTTCATCCTTCCTATAAGATCTCATTTGCAGAGACAGGAATGTAAAACCTGGATTTTGGATAAAGTATCAGCATGTCTGCTCCTGAAAAGCAAGGGCAAAATATCATATTGATTGTATGAAGAAATTCTAATAATTGAAGAGTCCCTAAGGATTGGAGGTAACATTTGCTACTGAAGATTGAATGTCATCTGCCATTATTCCATCACTTAAAAAAAAAATCTACACTTGATATTCTAAAAACTTTTCTTCTGTTAGTTCTGACTTCAACCTAATGTAACAGGCTAATTCAATATTGATAAAAAGTTGGTACGGAGATATAATGTGGGCATTTAGTATATAAATATGAGATTATGTTCACAGATTTGTTTATTCTACAATTAAATTAACCTTTAGGTCAAACAAAGCCCAGAAAGTCATCAGATAACCTGCATGTGAACTGCCTGCAGAGTGAAAACAAAACTGATAATCTTCAGGTTTTATTGCTGGTGTATACATACTACATTTCTATTATTCTGTTGGTGACACACACAAGGAAGTAATAAGGCTTTGTAGACATTTGGTTCTTATGAAGAAAATACTCAAATCTATAAGAATCACGCCTGAAAAAGTCTTAGACATTTATTTAACTTGAACCACATATTGCAACACTAATTTTGATGAAACAATGCTCAGTTTAAACTACGTGCAATTTAAATGTAACCATTGGAGTACTGCACTTTCCTGAATGCAAGACTACCACAGATTTAAGACAATCTCCCCCGCTAATTAGATTCTATACATTGAAAGTTATAAACCTGTTATAATTTTCCATGTATAGAATCTAATTAGCGGAAGGTCATCTTAAATTCATCCCTGCTCCCCGCACTATTGTAGTGGGGAAAGCAATGAGGAGAGGGACCAGACTTCCACCCCTCACACTCCTGCACCTTGTCCCCATCCCCCTGTACCTTATCCCTGTTATGCGATCCCTGTCACATATTCCCTTGCCCCCACCAGCCCCCCAACTCCCTGCTCCCCCCTGCAGCTTGTCCACACCCCACCTCCTGCCTCCCTAGCCCCTGCTATACATTGCAGCCTACCCCCTACCCTTTGCTTCCCCCTGAAGCCTACCTCCATCCAGCCACTGCTTTCCCCTACAGCCTGCCCCTGCAACCTTCTGTCCATCCCTCACTGCTTACCATCTGCTGCAGCTCTGCTCTGTCTGAAGCACTCAGCAGCAGCCACATCCCTGGCCCAGCCCCAGTCAAACCCAGCCCAAGAGGAGCACTGGTAGTTCATGGCCAGGTCAAGTTGGGGCTGGAGGGACCCAGCTGGAGCACAAGGTAAGGGGGGAGGGGCAGTCACAGGCATGGGGCACAGGTTCCCTGCCACCCCATGGTCTCCCCTCTGCTTCCTGCAGCCATGTCCCCCCTCCCCTGCCAAATTAACTAATCTCAGTCATCATCTTGAATTTAAGTAAATACAGTAAGCATCTGAATAATGAGGACTTTTTTACATCTGCATTCTGTGGTACTACAGGAAGGAGCATAATTAAATCTCATTAAAAAGGTACCACATTCTACCACACTTAGTTATGTTAAGTAGTACTTTCTCCATAGCTTGTGTTATAATTTGCTTATACATTGCTAAGTTTTATTTTCCACTCACTTTTTGTCTGCATACAAACGTTCAGTTTTAATGGTGGAAAAGTTCTGCTTCTAGAAATGACTCAGACGGAGTACAGACATTCAGTCTATAACTGCCCCATCTTCCCTTCTCCTTCACTCTCCCAAGATAGCCAGCTGCTCCCTGCCTGCTTCTCAATCTCAAGTTCTCAGTGCACGAAGCAGGCAGTGGTCTGTGCTGCTCCCTGTACTCAGCCCTTGGTGCCAGGCAGCTGAAAGGAGGAAGCAGTGCAGCTAAACATTTGTCTGCTTCTCACAGTGGAAACTCTGGAGTAAGAAAAATAAAGCATGGAGCAGCTGGTGGCCACTCCTTCCCTCCCCTCCTCATGCCTTCTCCAGATTGGGGTGACCCCATCTCTGGAAGGCATGAGATCTTTTCCTCTGCTCTGTTCCCCCTGGTCCTCAGGGGGAGCATGCAGACCCAGGAGAAAGTCTCACAGTTTCTACCTCAGTGTTGTTGGATTTTTTTTTTCTCCTGGAATGGGGATTTTTTGAGAAAAATGTTTGAACATCTGAACATTTTTGTTTTCTATTGGGAGAATGGCAATTCTACCCATGGGCGGATGGTGCCTCCCAGGTGGGGGGGGGGGGGGGGCACTAGATCGGCCACTGGGGGACCCCCCATCGATGATCACTTGGCATTTGCAGAGCGTGCACCCCCTACGCGTTGCCAAGGATTCTACCATAAAACCGTAATGTCCGTATAAGGCCTTACTCTGTACATACCAAATCCTGAAACAAGACAATGTAACTGCCTTAGGTTGGTTATCCCAGGTTGACTTACTGATATGTGCTGAGTGCTGTTATTATAAAGCAGCTACATCACATCATTTCAGGAGCTGTGGGGAGAGAACGGACAAGGAAGTGTTTCACAGTGGCCCTTTCAGGTGCAGCACAGAGATGGTGTAGACACCCCATATATTTCCACTGTCAGTTGGTGACTATGCTATTTATAAGGAACATTCAATTTTATTCAAAAAAATTCTATAGATAAAAATGACTTAGTAGGAAAAGTTATAAAATTCCCGTTGTTCCAAATTGTATTTTTTAAAACTATTTAAACAAGCTTCACTTAGAGATCTGATATTAAGGGATGGGACTTTTTAAAATAAAACATAAAACCCTTCATTGTTGGCCTTGTTGGTTCCAATCAATAACATCAAAATGCAAAGCATTTCCAAAAGTCTAAATAAGGTCCAAAATAAAATTCCAATTTGTACAATTCAAATTACAGAATGCATTGGCAGTAGCACAACTAGGGGTGGCCAAAAGGGGCACTAGCCCTATGTGCTAATTTAAGCAAGGTGCCAAAATCATTTGCTACCCACTCAGAGTCCAGGCCCCAGCAGGAAAAGCATTCCCACAGTGTTGCTCTTGCAGCAGCTAGTGCATGGACACAAAAAGCAGCAGCAGCACCAGCTGCAACAGTAAAGGGCAAAAGCTGGAGTTAGCAGAGCACACAGTTGTGGAACAGCAACAGGAGCCAGGGACTAGGTACGACTCTTGCACCTCTGCCCCCAGCTCTCAGAACTGCACTCTTCATAACTGCTTTCCCACAGGATTTTCCCAGGACACAAACCCTGATTCTTTCACATTACTGTGAATTGGGTAGGGTAAGAAAATGAGCTAGTCAAAATAATTAAATAGAATTTTTTTAAGTATCAATTCATACAGCAACGTTCTCTGAAGATGTTCCAATTTTAACAACTATTTTTAAAAAAATGAAGTTCTGAAACAAAATGGAGATGTTCCACTAAGGCTGACACTGAATACTCAGTTATCATAATTCTTATTTCATTGTAAAACATACAAAATGAAATATGTTTATTGTCCTCAAACTTTTATAAATTTTGTTTAGTATGACTTTTTATTCAAAATAGAAAAAGAAAGAGAAGTTAAAACACATAGATGTACTACCATTTTAAAATATTCACTAGCTTACTTGATGAATGATATTTCTGGGTAGATAGCACTGATTCAGCATTAGATTTTAACACAGCTTGAACAGTTTAGTACTGCAAATGACAAAGCCAAAATTATTGCAGAACTAAATTTAGATATTTTGTCCTAATTTCTGATCCTACTGACATGTCATCAGCATTACAAATAGGCTTAATATCTTTGAAGTCTATAATGACATGATGTCACCAAAAAAACCCAACAACAAATAGGTTCTGTGATTTTTTTTTTTAATCTCATTATGAATAAAGGAAGGCTAACTTGTCAAAGATATTGTGGCAAAATATTAAGCAAAACTAAAGTGTTCAAATGTCTGGACTTACCCTAGCAGTATCTTAGCTTGTCCATCAATACCTGTTCTATGTTTTTATTCCATCAAAGTATTAAGACATTCACAGGCACTCATCCAGTGTTTTGGGTGCTTATCATTTAAGATACAAAATTACAACTCTAATATGAGCAACGTACAGTCTATCAACATATTGACTTCAGCTAGGAAAAAAGTGGGAACTTTATGGGGTTGGCCCTAACTTGAATGCTTCCACTGAACTTAACTGCATGCAAAATGAGAGAGAGAGAACATTTGCTTAATGTGATATTCAATCTTCAGTTAAACAAAATTATAACAAAAGAGGGAATATAGCAGATTGAGACCATGCTATAGTAAGGAATAATTCAGTGGCAATGTGTAATGATTCAAGGGTAAGCAAGTGAATCCAATACATAGATTCAAATAGATTTTGTTAGTAATTTGAGATTGCATCTCGGTCAAAAAAACAAACAAACATGTCAGTAGAAATCCAATAAAATTATCCTAGCATTTACAAGTATAGAGGGCTCTTATTTCTTTAGTGCTATCCTTTTTTTCCACCAAGTAGCAATGCTATCCCATTTACTCACAGAATATGAAGGTTGGAAGGGACCTCAGGAGGTCATCTAATCCAACACCCTGCTCAGAGCAAGACTATCCCACCTATATCATCCCAGCCAAGGTTTTGTGTACCCAGGCCTCCAAGGATGGTTGGAGGTTTTCACAACCTCTCTGGGTAACCTGTTCCAGTGTTTTACTACCTTCCTAGTGAGAAAATTCTTCCTAATCTCTAACCTAAACTTCCATTACTGCAACTTGAGACCATTGCTCCTTGTTCTGTCATCTGCTACCACTGAGAACAGTCTAGTTCCATCTTCTTTCAAACCCCTTTTAGGTAGTCGAAGGCTGCTATTAAATCCCCTGTCAGTCTTCTCTTCTCTAGACTAAATAAGATCAGTTCCTTCAGCCTCTCTTCAGAAGTCATGTGCCCTAGCCCCCCCCCCCCCAACTTTAATTTTCTCCCTT